>NC_051154.1:203021463-203034530 GCF_013339745.2 Dermacentor silvarum | reverse complement strand
GAATGAGGGACCCTCCCACCTAGAGTGATCCACAGCTCAAACGCTCGGGAACACTGTCTCGAAAATTAAAGTTTATTTCATCACAGTCATCTGCACCACGTATAGAAAAAACGAAAAAAAAAAGAGGAAAACGATTGAAGTAAAAAAAAATGTCAAGTTTCGCCCTAAGGGCGAAGCAATGAATGCGATAGCAACACACAGCATGTCATACGAGTAAGGTGAGCGGCTTTTGGTAGCAATATGAATTGTAGTAAACATGAGCGATTAAGTAAGCAGGGTGGCTGCTGGCGTAAGTAGACCGACATGAAGAGAGACTCGATGACCACGAGAAGGCGCGTGTGAAACGGTGGTGTTCATGAGAAGCGCTTCCCGTGGGCAGCGCGTGCGAAGGGACACACTGTAGCGCTGCACTGCCGATCCGGGCAGCATTGCGTGTTGTAGCGTGCGTTGGAAAATGTGGCCGACTATACGAACTGAATGAACAAGCGTGTGTGAGCGCGCACAAACACGAAGAGATCACACTGAATGACAGCAGACAACGACTGTCAAAACGCTGGCAGCAAGCATACGCCGCAGCGGGCGAAGGTACGTGCGGTCTATCGCTTCAACGGAAACTGAGCGGCGAATGCACTTAAAGGTCAGAGCCGTGTGGAGATAAGAGACGGTGCGAGCGAGCGACGAGCGCGGTTGTTGGCAGAGAAGTGCGCCCCCCCCCCCCCCCCCCTTGCTCCCTCCGGCGCTGGCTTCCTGCTTCCTTGCTTGCGCGTGGGAGATTGAGTGCGTTCGCTCTCCGTGATAGCGCGCGTCTCCGCACGCTTCCTCTCGGGCATACGGCGCGCGGCGAAGATTTTATCTATAGGGAACCTCACGGCGACGGCGACGGCGACGGCGACGACGACGGCGACGACGACGCCGACGGCAGAAATCCGGTTCAAGTGTCCATATAATTGCTATCGCAATAAAATTGTCGCAGTTTCACAGGAAAGGCGAAGCATCAATTGCGGTAGCAAATTAGTAGTAAGGATAGTAGTTTTATCAGCCGTATAAACTTGGACATGCAGCAGCACCAGCACCGCGCAGAACTGTTGTCGACGCCGTCGGCGTTTTGCCCGCGTTCGCACCGAACGCGCGCGGCGTTGGTAACTGTTGCCGGTGCCTCTGGGGCGGCTCGGAGGTTTTCGACGAGATCAGAATGGGACACTCGTCGAGCAGCGTCGGAAATCTTACCCACCTTTCTCGCCTCGCAACGTTTTTATATAAATACGCATTTGGTGCCGCAGCTAAACGTCGCCTCCCCTCCCTCCCTCCCGTCCCCCCACGGCCTTTCGCGCGACGGAAGAAGTCGCGTTTGCTCTCTATATATGGTGATTGTAAAGGAGGAAAGAGACGCTTAATTCTGCAGCCCTTCAGGGAGCACGGCACAGAACGCGCGTTTGCTCTCCGACGTGCGTTCGCTCCTCGTGAAAGCGCGCGTCCCTCGCGTCCTTTCACTCGCACATACAGCGTCCGGAGCGCGGCGATGATTTCATCGCCGTTGACGTCATACGGAACCTCACGGCCACGCCGAGGGCATAAATCCGCTTTGGAGTGTCCACATAATTGCTATCGCAATAAAACAAAACTGCTTCTCTTGCAGCGTTGTTATTTATCTTCAGCCGGCGGTACTCTGCTCACCAGTCTCTCGTAGTGCATGCGGAGTGGCCACAAAACCAGTTGGTGCGAGAGTTGGCGTGGTGATAAGCAGTCGGTGAAATTATATTTTGGCTTGGAGCATGCATGGGGCCAAACCCCACGCATCTGCTTCAGTGGCATATCCATTCACCGTCTGCTCGGAAGCTAGCTCTATCAGAGCGCTGCAATAATCATTAACACAAAGATTACACGGTCGCAATCACATTATTGCGCGTAACAAGAATTGGCGAAATGGTTTTGATGATTTCAGGGGCTGAATTCACAAACCTTTTTGTTCGTAAGTGCTCTTTGCCATTGTCTGGCCGTTTTCACCAATTAGTATGTCCAGGATCAGGATTAACTAGTATTTGCTCGCACGAGTCATTCTAGCCTAAGAGCTTTCTGTGAGGACGGTTCGAGCTGTATTAGTATGGCGTCGACGTCATCCTGCAAAGGGTGCTCGACTGAATAAAGTCGGCTACAAGCTGTACATACCACCACCACCACCACCACCACTCGGGAATGCGCTGCCATATCCGGCATGAGCTTTATGTTCACGCACGTCATCGTCATCGGTCCGAGGGAGACTTGCTGTGGCACCATTAGTTGCAGTGCAGACTGTCGAAAGCCCCAATTTGTCCACATCATCCCCATTTGTGCTTGCGCTGTCTCCGCTGCCCGCAGGGACGATCACCCGCCGCGGTGGCGTAGCGGCTTTGATGTTGCGCTGCTAAGCCCGAGGGCTCTGCATCAAATCCGGGCCGCGGCGGCCGCATTTACATGGGCGCGAGATACCAAAATGCCCGTGCATCATGCATTGGGTGCACGCTAATGAACCCCGGGTGGTCAAAATAAACCCGGAGCCCCCACTACGTCGTGCCTCATAACCATATCGTGGTTTTGGCGCTTAAGAACCCAGATGTCTTAATTATTTTCTTAACAGTGACTCTCGATTACAAAAATTCCCAGGTCACCTTAGCTATCGCTTAAGAATCGCAAAGGCGAATGCCTTCTAAGGCTGTTGCGTCCCGAATCGGCCGGACGCATTCTTTGATTATTTCCCATCGAGGCAGGCCCTTTCCTCAGCGTCGCCCAAACGGCGACAGTGCCCGACACCGACGTCGACGGGCAAACAAGCGCCCCAAATCGGCAGTGCGCACCGTTTGTGTGTTTCCCCCGATGCCACCCCCTTTATCAGCGGCCGCCTACCCGGCGACGCGTTGCGACACCGTCTGGGACGCGATGACAAAGAAGCTCACCAAGCGACCAAAACCGCCACCTTTCGTGGAAGCGGGGACCAGCGCGAAGGTCACTCTCCCGACCCTGGCAAGACGAACGTCACTGAGAGATAGAAACCAAGGAGACGACTTTCGTAGGAGGAGTGTGAATCCCCTGTTTCCAGATTGCCTCGTCCACGCTTCGAAGCTGCAACATTAGAGGCGGAGTTCTGTAAACAATACGACCCCTCTGATTGGCCGCACCAAGGCCGCACCAAGGTCATCAAGGCCGCACCAAGACCAATGTTTTATAAGGAGACACCTTGAGTGCAGTGGGGTGTCCTGATGTGTTCTGATATGTGCTCAGACATGCAGTGAGCTGAGACTTTCAAATTGCTCCCCCATGGAGTGTGATTCCATACTTGGAGCCACTGTAAATATGTAGAATAAACCCTTTTTCTCTCGCTTCTACTCCCGGACGTACTTATCCCTTTGGCTGAAGAATCACCGGCCCAAACGATGCCCGAGTCCCAACAAGGCCTACTCTAATTCACCTTAATCATCCTTAATCCACCCTAATCCACCTTAGTCCTCCTTCATCCACCTTATACTTTAATCCACTCTAATCCACTTTATTCCTCCTTCATACACCTTAATGGACCTTGATCGACCTTAATCCACCTTAATGCACCATAACCACCTCAATCCTCCTTAATCCACATTAATCCACCTTAATAAACCTTAATCTACCCTAATCCACCTTAATTCAACCACTAATTGATCATTAATTAACATTGCTAATCATTAACAATCTCTTATGCACAGCTGGACATGCTCTGGTTCGCTTCTGGCCTTCTTTGGGTCACGTGACTTTCTGTACCTCACAACGCGACCTCGAAGAGATCTAAGACTTTCGCCTTCATAATTAATAATTTGCATTACCCTTGTTAATCATGATTGTGCTTATGTATGAAATAGTAATCAAACTTAATTAGGCTTAAATCATCTTAATTACCCTTAAAGAATCCTGATTTGCCATAATAAATTTAATGTTAAGTAATGAAAATCAGACTTAAATCATCTTAGTTACCATTAATTACCCTGATTAGCCTTACTCACTTTAATGTGAATCAATCTACATTTATTTATTAATTTTAAGTACGCTTAATTAATCTTGATTAGGCTTAATATTTAACAATAAATATATCACTATGCTAATTAATATTTTATATTTAATTGATTCATTAGTTTGCATTTTGCTTCCTTAGCCTTCCTTCTCTTCATTAGGCTTCCTCACCCTTCCTTAGTCTGAAGGAGGCTTATTTAGGCTTGATTAATTTCATCGTAAGTAATCGCACTATTACTTTTTAACCTTAATTACTCTAATACATTTTCAGTACTACGATATATAGTCATAAATCTCAATAGTCATAAGGCATTCTCATATATACCCCTATAGTACAGCATGTACTACTATGGTACGTATCCTGCTACGCGTAGAGCCAGTCGGACATATTTCTGAGAGCAGTAGCCGTAGAATGCTTACTCATTGAAAGGGTCATTATATTTCTTCGCTGTAAACTTTGAATTATCTGTGACTTATTTCTGCTAATGCGCCGCAATCGTGGCGCGCAATGAAGAATGAATGAGGTGGATAACAATATGGTGTCTATGGAGCCAACTACGTATCCTGTTACGCGTTAGAGCCAGTCGGACATATTTCCGAAAGAAGTAGCCGTAGAATGCTTACGCATTGAAAGGGACATTAGATTTCTTCACTGTAAACTTTGAATCATCTTTGATTTATTTCTGCCAAAGCACCGCAATCGTGGCGCGCAATGAAGAAAGTCGATATAGTCGAAGAGAAAACTGCCTATGGAGCCAAGTAACGATCCGACCTGTAGAGATAAGCTACCTTCAAAAGCCACAGTTCTTGTTCAAGGTAGCTTTTACGTATCGTCTGCATATCTAATGAGCCATACGGATAAACTTATTCTTGCTGGTATATTTTTGCATCACTTTGATATTATCTCAGATTCTTTAAGCTAACATACCTAACATTAGGAAAAATAAGACTGAAACCAGCGTTCATCTGTACTTCTGTTAACGAAACTTCCCGAAAGCTTTATACAGGGTGTATCAGCTAACTTTAGCCAAGTATTAAAAGTACAAACATAGGCGCTGCGCGTGTCGTATTGACGCAGTATTGTTCTGAGCCGTATGGAGGACGTCATGATATTTTTTTTCAATCTGCCAAGCTGGGTAATTAACAAAGCTTACTTAATTAACTTTTTAATTATTAACTCTAGTGAAAAATCCTCAATACAAAAGTTGTAGCGCTTGTTCAGAAACATCGGATTATTTTATCTCTGCTAAGATAACTGCCCTGATTAATTTTTTTTCCAGCGTTTCTTTAAAGTGCGCGAATTTAAAAAAAAAATACCACGTGACTGCCGGCTAACACGCCGCGCTTTTAGTACTCGCAAATGTAAGTTGAACGAATTAGCACACAGAGCGTCGATTGAGCAGGCTGTCGGTGACTTCGATGGACGTTAAGTGACAAAAGGGGCGTACCGTTTTAAGAAAAAAAATCAACGAAAAAGCGGCCGCCACGTGCGAACGCGATACGGGACCGCAGGCAGCATTTGACGCACCGCTGACATTTTTTCTTTTCTTTTCGGACCAATGAAGAAACACGATGGAGGGGGAGAGATTGACAGTGTGATGAACGACGGAGATAAAAACCGTGATCGCAGTCACCGACAGCCTGTTCAATCGATCTCTCGGCGTGAAGCAGCCTTTGCTAATTCGTTCAACTTACATTTGAGGGCACTAAAAGTGTGGTGCGTTAGGCAGCAGTCACTTGGTATTTTTTTTTTTTTTTTTAATTTCGCGCACTTTAAAAAAACGCTAGGAAAAAATTTATCAGTGCAGTTATCTTAGCAGAGATGAAATAATCCGATGTTTTTAAACAAGCGCTACAACTTTTGTATGGAGGATGTTTCGCTAGAGTTAATAATTGAAAAGTTAATTAAATAATCTTTCTTAATGACCCAGCTTGGCGGATTGAAAAAAAATATATCATGACGTGCTCCATATGGCTCAGAAGAATACTGCGCCAATACGACACGCGTAGCGCCTATGTTTGTATTTTTAATACTTGGCTGAAGTTAGCTGAAACACCCTGAAACACAGACGGTGGCACGAGAAGCTCTGGCGTAAGTAGAAGGGGAGAATGAGTGCATTTACAAGACCAAGAAGAAATAATTGAGAAGGGAAATTCTGTAGGATAGCACGAAGCCGGCTGGCTAAGAACAACAAAATGCTGGCTTTCCCGCAATCGAGAGTAGATGTAAGCATGAAATGGTCACCGGCAAAGCAGATTGGTGCCTTGACACAGGCCTGAAAGTATACTGAGCCGAAATGAACCTGTTTCGAACTGAACCTAGTTGCAAGTCTCGTTGACAGTCTCGTTGAAAAGAGCACAGGCAACACTGTCTCAGCAGGAAAAGATGACCAATCAAGTGTATAGTGCACTGTATGTGCCTTTTGAATCTCGCTTTTGGAAATGACAAACTTCAGCGTACTAGAAGCTTGAGGGATATTGTGAACAAACATTAGGAAGAAATCAGAAGCAATAATTTTTGGAAATTGTTTGGGCAGTAACTAGGCGTACGTTGGGTACAAGGGGTTGGGGGCCAGAGACCACATTTTCTTAAGTTTTGACTGATTTCCCGGAAGTTCTCCTTTCGTTATTGCCCAATTATCGTCTTGAGTGCCCGGATAAGGGTTCTGGATTTTGGCTCAAGGTCTCTCGAAGGTAACCGACAACGGGAGCTAAAAGCATTTCATGCTGAATATATAGCAATTGCTTACTGGCGAGTGCACCTTCGTCACAGACGCGATACCGGGTATGCACTGTGCTCAAGGCAAGAAAGAAAACAAAATAAAATGAACCGTACCCCGGGGCCAACAAAGAACTGACGAGGAGGAGACGGGAGGTATAGGTGGCCAACGTTGGCGGTTTCTGCGGCGCCATTTGAGGCCTCCGTTTAATTGAAGTTGAGCACGCTCCCATTCGTGCGGGCGGGCATCTCCCAGCCGTGGCGTCCCCCATGCATGTCCTGTTGCAATCCACCTCTTCAAAAAGCCACGTTCTTATTATAACCGCAAGAGCACGGAACAAAAGTGGAGCACAGTTCGGACGACGCCACTCGTGGTGCACCTTTCGGGTCGTTGCTCCTGGCGCGGGTGGTTCTTCACACACACGCGCGCGCGCGCGAGCAGCGCGTGCAGCGCGTGCTGCTCGCGTCGCGTTGCTAGCGTCGTTGCGTTGCGCGTCTGTTTACTTCCTTTTGTTTGTTTTTTTTTTTTCTTTTTTGTGCCTCTATAGTCTTTATCTTGTTTTCTACCCGCGGATCCACGCGGACGCCACAAAGAAGGGGCCCTTCTCATCTGCGGCGGTGGTCAAACAACGTGCCACCCTGGACGCGGTGCCGACGCCGACTGTCCGTCCGTCCTTTCTGTGCCTCTCTCTCTCTCTCTCTGCGCGTGCGCTCTTCACACACACAACGCCCCGTCTCGCCTCGCTTGGCGCGCCGCGTACAAAAGAAGTGCACCGGGAAATTCCTGGCGCTGCGAATCTTCGCCCGTCCGCGTCCACATAGCACGCGCAAAAGAGAGACGAGACGGCTTGTTGCGGCGGTTTCTTCGCGGAGCGACGCGCGCGGAACGGGTGGTTCAGTTGATTAACGCTCGTGCAAAGATTTATCCTTCTTTGTTTTCTGTTTTCTTGCGCTGTGGTTGTCGTTGCGTTCGGCCCTTCTTATACGCCGAGATTCAGCGCCTACATTTTCTTTCTATTCAATTCTCTTTTTCTTTTCTGTGTCCGCGCTTCGTTTTCTTGCCCGAGTGCAATTTCATTTTCTTCCTCTTTCCCACGACTCACGCGCTTTCTCTCGCGCGTTTTCATCTCGTTACAATTATTTACGCCTCTCGTCCGTCGCTTCTCTTTCATCAACCTGTTGGCGCTTTATTTCATTTCTCATCATCATCGTCGTTGTTTCCTTTCATTTTCAGAAGTTAAAGAATCAAGATTGTTCTATTCTGAGACGTCCTCCCACGCTCGAGTGGCGTATCCATGCTTGCGCGGTTCTCTGCTGCAGGCAGCACCTCTTACAAACGGGTGAGCGCCTCCTCATCGCGCTGTGTTTCTCGTCAGGCCTGGCCTGCAGCTCACACTTGCCGTCGGCATTCCCGCCCTTAGAGTCACGTCTAAACAGATATTGTACGCACCAATTAGGGAAACTACAAATCTAAACACCTCGCTAGCTAAAAATCGGGAGGACGCGCATTCAAGGATCCCTGACTGCTGCTCATGGTTCCCGACGACTGCAGCTTATGCAACCGTAATAGTTACTGGCAAACACTGGCGGCGAACGCTATACACGTGGTGAGCTTTCTGGTGGAAACGCGGCCTCTTGCGTCGGCCGATCCCGGAGATAGTGCACAATCACGCCAAAGAAATTACATCATTTTCAGGTTTCCGTTTTTGTTTCGCACTTTTAATATTTCAGTCTGAGAAGATTTAACATAAAAGGCATGCGCTGTGGTTGTTTCATGACATTTGTTTGTGGACTGTCATTCTCAAAATTCCGACGAACAGCTTTGCCAAGAATGTAAGACAAGGTATGAGCAACATTAATGATAGAATGCTGTGGCATACCTAAACGTGGTTGGGGATGATTTTCTCGGCCGCGGGCGCCAATGCCGACGCCGACGCGGGATTTTCTGGGACACGGGGACCTAAACGCTATCGCGTTTAAATGGTGCACGAACCGCGGTGGAACAGGAGCTCAAGGCATTGATTTGAACTGTTGGGCTCCGTGGTGGCGTCGTATAGCATTTTGACCGAAGCGGGGTGCGAACTCATCCGAGAGCGAATAGTTCGCTCCTGGAAGATTGAAACGCGTGCGTTTCAAACTCCAAGACAGATGGCGTATATAGTTCAAACAAGTACAATGCACCATACTCAGCACAAACGTGATGTACACGCGCACCTTGCGTGGTATACAGTGTGCATATTTAAATACTGTTTTTTTTTTATTTATTGGGGCAGCGTGAAAGTGAAAGACAAGGGACTTCGTCAGAGCCGGCATTCATCAAGATGTCAATGATCTCTAACTGCTATAGAGGTGTGCGAATATTCGAAATTTATAACAAAAGTCGAATAGTATCTGCTATTCGATTCACATTCTATTCAAGATTTCACTATTCAACATAGTTGCAAATTCATTTCTCTCGAATACATAACAAATAAAAACACTTATTGGTGTCTGGAGTGTGACGAAACGATTGATGTGAAAACATTTTTTTTTTTTGATGATCCTGCTGCAGGATAGCTGCGGTTATTACGCAGGGGCAATAACTCCTGAGCGAACGCACGGGTCGGAAAACTCCAGCTCAAGGAATTCGAATCATTCAATAAGAATGGCTCGCTTTTAGGCAAACTACATATACATTTGTTTCTACTTATTCTTTGGTCAGTCATACTAAGTTTGCGTACTACTAAAACAAGGTACAGTGCTGTACTAGCACAACTCTCTTCTTCAGCGAACACAAAACTTCTCAGTTATCCGAGTGTCTAATTGGACCGGTACTACATGCGCGTGTACATGTAAATTCCTTTTTTTTTAATTAAGCAAACGGACTGCGCGCATACTTCATATTTCCTGTTGTTTTAGGAATCAGAAATTATTTGATATTCGATGCCATATTCGGTTATCGTTTTTTCTAAAATTCGTATTTGATTAGATTACGTGCGAAAAGCGCAATATGATTATGAGGCACGCCGTAGTGGGGGGTCTCCGGATATATTTTGGACCACCTGGGGTTCTTTAACGTGCACCAAATGCCCGGTACACGGGTATTTTTGGATTGCACTGTAAATCATAAGGCCGCGATTTCATCCCGCGTCCTCGGACTTAGCAGCGGAACGCCAAAGCCACTACGCCACCACGGCGGGTGTTTCACTTTTCGAACGCTCTTACTAAATACACATTTGGCTAGTAATATAATATACACCGTACGGTATGGACCCAATTGCTGTGAAACAGAACTTTCATCCCTTCGCATTACATTCTAACTCACGCCGCAGTTATTTCTCAATCCCCGGTGCCTCCCCTAATTAATCAACACACTTGAAGTTTTCTCCATATCTGCTGGGCAACGTTCACTGTATCCGTTGGTTGTGTCTCGAAGTCCGCGAGCCACGCGATATTTTAGTATACTCGTCCACCACCATGCAACGTGACGGCTCCATGGCGTCCGCCGGTCCGTATATACCTGTTGCAATATGCGATAATGATTATGTGTCGGGATATTCCAATAATTGATGTTTTGATTGCGCACAATGCGATAATTCAACATCAAACTCGGTGAATACGTCGTGAAAGATCTCTGCTGTGCCTCAGTCGAAATGTGCGCTCGCCCAAGGTCCTTGTTCAGGATAGGCCGGGCCATATCGCTTCCTTCTCACAGCTTTTGCTTCGCGCCCGCGTTGCGCTTGGCCCTCTCTGCTGCGACGCCTTGCGGGTGCATTCCGGACGCTGCGCGCTGCTCATCTTCTGTCTTGCTCGACGCCGACGCTGGGCCTTGGCTCGCCTGCGCTTAGCTTACTCCGCCTACCTATCCACGCGTCCCCAGACATGTCACGAGATCAAAACACGAAAATCCCCCCCCCCCCCCCCCCCCCCATCTTGCCGTCGCCAGCGTAAATAGACTTCCACGCTTACCCACCCCTATATATCATTACTTCCTACTTGTCGTTTCAGTCTAGACTGTTTAACCACGATGCTGAAAAGCGAGTTTCCTTTCTTCTGATGGCTTTCGCCGAAGTTAATTTTCCATGACGTGGCGCACACCATAAAACGCGACCGGCAGTGCGCAGTCTGGCCGTATGCGCGGTTTATACCACCCCCGTCACGCGTAGAGGGCAGAGCCGCATCGCGTTGCGTCAGAACAGTGCGGGATTGCAAAGCGTGACGTATAACGTGATCTGCTTCGTTAGGTTGCGTAAACAACGCAGGCATGTACACTTGGTCAGTACAATGCTTCCTGTAGATGTCCTGCGAGTTTTCACTGGCCGCCTTGAGGAAGAAAACGCGCCGCATGAAAGAGCTGACTGTGCATCACTGCTTGCCTGTCGGCGGTTAACCGCGGCGAAAGTATGCAGAAATCTCTACAGTCTCGCGGAGTTAACTGATTTATGGTCATTCCTCGATCGTATAGGACGATGGGGATCCCTTTATATAGGAAAGTACCTAGGAATATCCACCCGGACTGTTGAGAATCGATACATGTCTAAACTAGTATGTATTCGGTTTGGCGTATGCATGCACAGCGCTTGTTCTTTTTTATTTATTTTTTTTGCATCTTTTCCGACTAATTGGTGTTAACGTCTCATACCCGGCCAAACTAAATAGATGTGTCCCGCCTACAGCCAGGACCCCTATTCACGATTCACTTTTTTTAATTATTTTATTGTTTTATTGACATGATAATGTGGTTAATGTTGGCTCACGAATGCTTCGCCGGCTGCACCACGCCTCATGAATATGTAGTGTTTTTTTTTTCACATTCTTACTTGTCTCTTTTAGTAGGCAATTGCTAGCCGGTTTTCCTTTCTCTCGGTAGTATTTGTATATGTTTACACGATTAATAATGATAATTAGAACACGTAAGAGTATAGGTGCCGGCCAATCGTGATGTCGTACATATTATTAGCTAAGAAAAGTGTCCGACGTCACTGCGCACCCCACGACACATAACAAAGTTACCGCTCCAGCTATCTGTCATTCTCGTTCACATAGGCGCTCGCTCATCAGTCCTGACATGCGCGTAACAGCTTAAAACCGCGAAGCCGACGCGGGTCTTGCCGAAGAAGGGAGCTGGCCGGAGCAGGAAACCTCCGCAAAAAAAGGCAGCTTCTTTTAGCTGGATAGCCTCACTCTTACTTATTTCCACTTTTTCTTTATTATTATTATTTTTTTCTTTTCATTTTGATTCTCACTACTCTAATTCTCACCGGGATGTCTACGCGCCCACGCCGTGGGAAACCGAGAATGACAAAGTGGGGCGCATCGTTGGGCCTGTGCGCCGCCCCGCTCGTCTGTGCATAGTGCTCGCTACAAAGGGACCTATAGCGAAGGCATTGTACTGTGCACGTTGCTGATCCCCGCGAACACCGTGCATGCTTGCCATTGTACTAAACAGAGAGCACAGCACAGGGCCGAGACACGAAAGCGGGCACCTGTGCTGCTGCTGCTGCTGGCTTTGTAGAATTGCCTTTGCTCGCCGTGTGAAATGTAACGCCCTAGTCTCAGCACTCTATGCGCGGACATGTACTCGTATATATATATATATATATATATATATATATATATATATATATATATACGCATATAATTAATGCCTTAATCCCAAACGTGACATTACCGTGCGAAACACGTGAATGTGCAGCTCTTCGTCGGGGCTGAGTGTGAGGGTATACCCAGTAACAACTCGTTTACCTTCTCGTATACTTTCTTTCTTTCATTTGTTTATATTTAATTTATTCATTTGTTCGGGAGAGCTTGCGTTCGTGCATTTGCGCGGGCAGCCTTCTAAAAGCCGTTTAGGAGTATCTGCAGGGTTTACCGGTTCTGCCAAGTAGAAATAGCGGCTTCGAGGCACGGATACTTCATTCGGCAATTTGGAGCCTTGTGTGTAGGTTGCGAAACTTCACGATACTCTTTTGTTGCGCAAGATAAATACAGCAACGACAAGATTCGGAAGAAGATAAGCGCACTAAATGTAAACAATGCGAAGAAATTTAAATGATAAGGCAGACCGAGAAAGGCATTTGTGTATTGGCCGATTTCAAACCAACAGTTCCATCAGCAGGACGTTCTGGCGGGCTAGTTGGTTCATATCTTTTAGACGTTTATAAACTGCGCGAAAAAAAATGAGGACACAAGAAAGAAACACACACGACACCACGAGCGCAGACTGCCAGCTGTCATTAACTGCTTGTAAGTCCGCCCCGGAAAAATCCTGAGAGCACAAATTAGAACTCAGTTTCAATCTGCAAGTTGGGCGCTTCTTTTCGGCTGGTTACCCTCAGAGTTTAATCACAGGTGC
>NC_051154.1:202976463-203018963 GCF_013339745.2 Dermacentor silvarum | reverse complement strand
GCCCTTGTTGTGCGTTAATCTCGCACCCAGGCGCGGCATATGTCCGGCATATATCTTGCCTTGCTTGGCCCGCAGCCATCGATGACACATGACTAAGCCGTGCGACACCTTTTGTACCCGCTGTCTCGCGTTGGGTCCGCAAGCGTACGTCATAGCCGGCTTGTAGAAAAACACACTCAAGGTACGTCCTCTGCAGCATTCCAGATGCCTTTTTCTCCTTGAATTTATTTTCTTATTTACGTTTCTCTTCGTATAAGCTAGACATCGACTGCAGCAGCAAGGGTGTGAGTCTAGACCGAGCATCGACTGCAAAAGGGGTACACGAAACGCTGAGTATATATAGCCGTAGAGATGCATGGTTGAGTGCGTTTGTTGAGTCCGTATTACGGCCCAATATGATACAGGGGCTGAAACGTCGTGGTAGAGGGCTCCCGATTAATCATGCCCACGTGGGTTATTTTAACGAACACCAAGAGCGCGATATACGAGCTTGTTTGCATTTCACCCCCATACGAAAGCGGCCTTAGCGGCTGGGTAACGAACCCGCGACCATGTGCTAAGAAGTAGAACGCCATAGCTACTGAGCCACGGAAACGGGTCTTATCGCTGAGATCTAGCGAAATATTTATGTGTACTGATGGAAAGCTGACGCTGTGACAAACTGACTGCTACTAATCATTATCATAATCATAATCAACATCATTTAATCTTGTAACAGGCAAGGATTATATACGTAAAGGGTCGGGAGAAAAAAATATAGGAATAATTGACTAACTTACAGGCAAAAGCAAAAACAAAATGTTATGTAAAACAGCATACAATAAAGTCAAGCACCGTATTAGTATATAGATAAAACAATCACGAAAACATTGGGAGGTATTGAAATTCGCCGTACATTGTTGACAAACTGCTTAAATTTCGATGATTGGCTTGCGGATAATGAATTCGGAGAGGTGTTTCCGATCACATGTGACGGAATGTTGCAGAAATTGTACCCGTATTCACAAAGCTTCTCCTTAGTGGTGATATCAGCGATTGGTCATCACCGCTGCGATGATATCGTTACCATATTGATTGCTATCTTGAGTGGCGGGCACCTGAACGCTGGCCAGTGAGGAACCCTCTTGCGTAAGGGGAGTTTTGTTAATGCGGGCCCTGATTAACAGCGTCTGGTGTGTCCTGTCGAAGGACGCACCAGCGTGAACATGCAATGTCGGCTCATAGTCAAAAAGGCACACCGACAGTCATAATGTAATAGCGCCCGTCATATTCAACGGATTCCTTAATTTACTTTACTCTCCTTGATTTAGCAATTTGGTATGTACCACTGGGTGCATCCATTTATTGACTAATTCTTCAGTATGGGTATGTGGGCCACCGTTATACAAGAGATACAGAATCCTTAGATGTAGCTAGATATATGTGTTGTATACTTCTCTGTGCGCGCACCTGTTATCGTTATATTTATTCGGCAAGCATCAGTTTATCGCCTTCGTCCTCGTGACATCACTGTGTAGACGTCTCACACGCTCTGCATCCTCCTGATTTCGTATTTACGTTTTGGCATGGCTTGTCAGTGGTGTACTGCATAAACATCAAAATTGCACGAGGTTAAAGTTGTGACGTTTCTGGTGGCTAAACATAAACATTCCATGATATCAAAAGTTGCATATAGGTAAGTAAACATAATTGTACGCATTGCCGTTAATTGTATTGCACATAATTAACCGCTTCACTATAGAGCTTCGCTTTACATAGAATATATCATGTGCGTTGAACCTGCTCTTTATCAACTTTCTTTTTTCTTTTCTTTTTTAACGGGGGATCCAGGAGTAGGAACAGTGCACGTAAGAAAACCGAGGAAAATGTAGAAACAAACAAACAAAAAGTACAGCGATATGCTTATTAATCTCTACGCACACATTATGTACAGAGCGCTCAATCTCGCTACAAATCCATCCTTGGTCGAATTTCGTAAATGTTATTAGGGACAGTGAAAAGTGCGAGGTCGCGCGCCTATGAACTGCCGCAGTCGGAGCTCATGTGCATAATGTGCGTTCAACGCACCACACGAGGCTACAGTATTTAAATGGTACTAGTCCATCACTATACGTTCAAAATGTGCGCCTAGTTACGAGGCCAGGCCACGCGCAAGCGAAGGCGACTCTGAAAGTGTAGCCTGTTTATTTTGCTTTCCACGCACAGCTGTTTGGCGTGCGAAGGAATTGGCCCCGCTCCCCAAAACTTCGGCTGCTGTTGGCGGGCAGGAGTAGGGAAAAAAGGAGGCAGCGACTTCCACCACCCGGCTTTTAAACGGCTCTACGCGGACGCGACCACACCATGCATATGGCGTGGTCGCATAATATTGACGCGACCTTTGTTCATACCATATATGAGCACATTCATATGCACTATGAACATGTTCCCGATAGTTCTTCTGTAAGACCTGAAATTGTGCGATCTGGCTGCGGCTGCGTCTGTTCTCAATCCTTCTCCTCATTCTTCACTGTCTTCCTCACTCCTTGCACAAAGCCAAACGGGGCTGATAACGATGAAGGTGGTGCGGTTGGTAGTGGTAATTTTGATGATGATACTGATGACGATGATGCCTCAAAGACAATGGCGCATACCCGGCAAGATGGGCTGGGCAAGATTCGGGCGCCATAGGCAAAATTCGTTACTATTGGTAATAAACTTTCACAAATACAGATTATGAAAACGGGAAAGAAAGCGCGAGATTGAGCAGTCACGCCTTGCTTTAGTTATCAGGCAACTTCGACTTCGCTTACCAAATGCTTTTTTATTCGTTTTTTTTATTTTTCTTCTTTTTCTTCTTTTTTTTTTCGAGACTGGCAGTAACTTAACATCAGAGTAATGTGATATTCACTGCTCCTTGTGGCAGTGAAGTAGTCCCAGCTTCGTTTCGAGGGCTGTTTTCAGCCTATAATGTTTTGACTTCAGGCAGCGCTTTGTAACGCTTTGAGCCCAATGTCGATATCGAACTTTTAGGACAACCTAAATGACATGAAGGAGCACTCGCACCTGCTATATGCCTAGCTTCGTATTTGTACGGTCATACAGTACACGCGAAATACAATATATCGAACAACTTGCACACGGCATGCCTGATCAGTGCCCTTATCAGGACCGCGACCTTATTGTGCAGTGGTTGGAGCACAGCGGATGTGCGAGATAAAATGCCTGGTCTAATAAAATGTCACGTGCGATAAAGATGATAAACAGCGATATTGAAATAAGATAAGAAGGTGGAAAGAAGGGGGGGGGGGTGGAGGTCAAATCACTGTATCTACTTGTATAACAACGAGCAAGGGGTTAGGAGGAGGTGCAACGGCTGAGTCACCACGCGTTACGTCGATTTGCACGCCATCCGTAAAATACAGGATGTACGCGGGCCGGGGCCGCTAGCTCGAGATACGCCGGAGTATAATAGTATAATACACCCCGTGGCCGCGGCGTCGCATTCACGCTCGACAGTCGTCGCGGTGGAGGAAGCCCGGCCGTCAAGTTGGCACATCGCTTTCGGACCGCGAGCGGGTCAGGCCTCCCCCCTCTTCTTGTTCCGGCAATACGACACAGCCGGGGACGAATGTGACCAGCCTCTTCAAAAACGGTGAGCCCCGGCGACACGCGGACTCGCGCCGCCACAGCGCTGACGGAAGCTGACGCTACGACGCCATCGCTGATCGCGTCTATTCGTTCCAGGTGGAAGCGAGCAGCTAGGGGAGAATGGCTCGGGTTGGGAAACTTGACGAAAAACACAAATAATGATAGGAAGAAAGGAAAAGAAAACGGAGAGAGGAGATCAAGGAAAGAGGTAAAGGAATACCAAGCGACACGAAGGCGACAGTTGAAGCACAACGAACAGCTTACTCGGGTCGCCATTTTTTTTTTCTTCATTGATCCTTCTGACAGTGCTGGCGGCGAAACGTTAGTGAGTCGCAAGTGTTACTGGTGGTCGCGTTGCGGGGTCGCGACAGAGTGCAAGGCCCGAGCGAGAGAGAGCGGTGGAAGCACAATGATAAGTATGAGCGCGCGCTATCGCCATTTGGACTGCACGATGCTGCTGTACACGATGTCCGAGGGAGGGAAAGGAAACCGATCGCAGTAAGTCGTACCCTTCGCAGTACTGTCGCCCCCTATATGCAGTGATTGCATGCGTTAGCGCGAGTTCGAGTACATGTACGTAATATACCTACGCGCAGCATGGGTCGCAACAAACGCATGCCGCGGGCCATACGTGCTTGCGTACCAGCGGACGACCTTACTTCTCGTGAGCGCCGTTTGCAGTGTGTGCGATGATCGGACGTCAAGTACAAGTAGTTTGTGCTAGGCGCTGTAAATGCGTAAATATGGGCACGCCCCATAGAATTCACAGGGTGGGTCTCTTATGTTATCCCTAAGACGACTTGAAGAGAAAGCCCAAGTGCCGATGCATAATTAGCCACGTTAATTAGCCACTTTAATTCGCTGAGTCATCCGCTTTAATCGCTGAGTCATCCACTTTACTCGCTTTGCCATCCCTGTTAATTCGCTTTGATTCCACTTAATTCGCTTTGTCAGCCCTATTAATTGGCTTTCATTCCTCCTAATTCACTTGTCATCCGTCTTCATTCGCTTTGATTTCACTTAATTTGCTTCGTCCTCCTTCTTAATTCACTTTGATTCCTCTTAATTCACTTTGATTCCACTTAAATTGCATTGATTCATCGTAATTCAGTTTGATTCCTCTTAAATCGTGTGGCCCTCCTTCCTAATTCGCTATGATTCTTCTTAATTTGCTTTGATTACTCTTCATTCACTTTGATTCCGCTTAATTTCCTTCGTTGTGCTTCTTAATTCGCTTTGTCATGCACTGCTGCCCAGTCATGCTTTGGCCCACTTTAACTGCCTCAAACTGGCTGGACAGCGCACTAATCTTTTTTATAGGATACTTGCTGAGGTCTACTGAACGATGAGACAATAAGGCTTTCGCCTTAATAAAACTCCCTCTTGCTCGGCAAGGTCCATCATGGTGGCTGAGTGACACGTTTGTAAGTGAAATCGCGCAGTGCGCCTCTCGTCGTATTGCGCCAGTTTGCCTTGCTGGCTTGTGAAAGCGTCCCTTTCATCGATTCCCACTGTGCATAAAATCTGCATAATTTTTTTCCTGTGGTCCTTTTCGCAAAACAAAAATTACCTTAGGGGATTTTTATTAAATTTAACTAAAGGACTTACTTCGCCAGTGAAATCCATTGCGACTACACCCATGGCATTGCCTGTTTGTTAAAATGTATGACAAGAGTAGACTGAACATATCAACTCCACCTGTGCAATAAACACGTTTCTATATACTCGGCTCCAGCAGCCGCGTATATAGAATGTACATTTATAGCATTACCTTGTCTGACCATAGCATCACTATACAAACGCACTTTTTCTAAAAACATGAAACCATCTTATTTTCTTATGAACAAAAGCAGAATTGTTACACCCACTTCTTTCTGTAAAGAAAAATAGAAGCGTTACATCACGTTTGTAAAACATGCCGGCGAAAGTCTGCCAGCTGTGAAAGAAGACGAGCCCTGTGTGCCACCGCCTGGCTACGCCATTGACGAGCATAATGCTGCTCTATTCTATCTTTCCATCTTAGCAAATAAATATACCTGCATGGTACGCAAGTTGTGAACGCTGGCCAGAACATGTATGATAAACAGTGTTTCTAAATGCCGACCCCTGCCAAAGGGTCTGCGTTAACCATAAAGTCCTAAGTCGGTTGCCCACCCTCTCTTGCATTTAAGTTTTAAGAACTCTGTTTCTTAAAACTTCAGAACGCCCCCGCCGTTTGGTACCGCTGCAATGTATTTTATTGTTCTTTCTGTGCGTGCGTGCGTGCGTGCGTGCGTGGATGTGTGTAGGCATATGTCGGCACTGCTTTCAAATATGAACTATGGGTCCCTGGAGTTTACTGGGCCCATATTCACAAAAAAAAAAACGGTCTTACGCTACAATTTAAGAGCATTTTTTTTTTGCCAATGATGATGCTGGACATATATTTTGCTAATGAGCCTAGTCAATGGGAAAGCGCGCTTACGAACGAAAGTCTTTCTTAACTCGACCCTGCGGTGCCTTATTGTAAGTGGTGGCGCTAAGAAGCAATGAGCAGTAGTTCACAACAGTAAGCCGCCGTGCTTCAGCTTTATAAGGGAATCAGCTGTGAGGCGTATGGCGTGGAAAGGCGTCTTCTCTATATAACACGATGGCGTTTTACGCGTGTAGGCCTCCTGGTGACTGCTTTACAAAAATTTGTAAAGGAATGTACACCATATCGCAAAAAAAGAGAGAAAAAAGGCGAAAAATGTAGAGGCTAGCCCGCCGTTGCCTGACACATGGCCAGCTGGTCTTTACTTATAGTCGCGACCAAGGAGGTTGGTCGCGACAGTGTGCGCATGATCGTCAGTGGTGGCACGTGATTGGATACTTGGGTTGTTTTAGCTTGCTATCCCTGATTTGCTTCGAGCCATCTAGCAAAACGCGCATCAGAGGCGCTATAGCTTCTGCGTTGGTCTGCTTCGACTCAGCAACCAAATCGCCAAACCGCTTTTTTAATTTTATTTTGTGCATATATATATACTTCTGGGGTAGAATTCATGAAGCTTTTTGTTCGTAAGAACAACAGTATGATACGTGATATACACCAATACTGATTGTTCGACGGCTGTTCTTACACTCCACGGAGCTGCTTCGTAAATGATGGGCCCGGGTGGACAATCGTATAAATGTATAGCGTATGCAACTCCATCTCCGACGCCCGTTGCGTTGTTCACACATTCAAAAAAAAAAGTTATTCCTAAACGATGCAAGTGCAAAAGGATGTCGTGTTCTATCATCACCAACAGCGAATTGCCTTAACCAGTGTTCGCTGTGCACTACGGAATAAATAATCAACAAGCGCGCCCTGCCCGGTTACGGCAACTCGTTCGCAATGTGCTCAGCGCACCTCTCCTGAACAATGCAATGCCGATAAGAGGAGTGATGCGAATTTAAGCTGCGCTGCTCGCTATGAGCCGTGTCGACCTTGTTCGTACCGTCATGTCCATGGGAAAACAATGAGCGCTTCCGTGCTCTATCACGACGCACACGGCGGCGGACGGGGCTTACCAGTGAGCGAGCTGTCTGCGGCGCACAAAGCCGACTCAAGCGGTGCAAGGTCATTTTTATGGTTGCGGCGCTCTGCGCTCTTTATGCGTACAAGGTATTGGCGATTCGCTAATGGCGTTGTTTAGAGGAGCAGCTGCCTGTACATTTTGGCAGTAATGAGCCCTGATACGCGCACCTCTAACACAGTAATGGGGGTGGGGCGTGATTACTGGCGATGGTACTGGAAATGTTGGCAATTTTCGTCGCCGGCTTTTGCATATTTGGTTGTCTGAAGAATGCAGAGCAGGGGGGCCGAATTCACAGAACTTTTGGCTCGTAAGGGCTTTTTGCCATTTGGTGACCGCCTTAGCTAATAATATGTGCAGCATCGTGATTGGCTGGATATTTTCTCTTACGAACAATTTTAGCGTAAGAACGTTTTGTTAATACGGGCCCAGATATTTACGTTCTCTTTTGTGCAACGAAGGCGGTTTTACTTTGTATCGACGTTTTGCTAATACTAACGAAAGCACTTTATATGCACAGCTACTTGAGAATGAAAAACTGATCGGAAAACATGCACATGAAAGGAAACACTGAGAGCAAGCGTTTTGTATAAAAGTGACAGTCAAGGGTTTCCTTCCAGCAGGGTGGATATGCGAGCGTACTAAACAAACAAGAAAACAGAAAAAAAAAAGAAGCGAACACAGTTCGCCTATGCTTTTCCACCCGCTCTCATCCTGGAACGCAGTCATCATAATCCACAAATGGGCGCCATTCATCCAAGGGCACATTTAAGGTTCAAAAGGGGGCTCGAGCCTTTTGACCGAGTCGGCTCGCGCCGCCTCGGCGTCCAGCTCTTCTGGCGGGGGCGGGGAAATTGGTCTCTCTTAAGAATCCGGGCCGACGGAGCGGGCGTGTATATACTACGTTCGCGAACGGCGGCCCTTGCGAGTACGTGTTCGCTTTTTCTTTTTCGCGCGTTCTTCGATGTTCGCGCTGAAAATTTTAACGAGGCGCTGCTGCGTTTGGCGTTTTGCACCCCTTCCCTACCCCCTGTCGCAGGTGCGCGGCGTCCCCGCTCCGGCCACAGCGACGACGACGGCGACGACGCAGTACGCCCGGCGGCTCCCCGTGCCGGCTGCGTCACCCAAGGGGCCCAGCGACAGCTGTCGCGTCGTCGGCGTGTCTCCTCGAGCGCAGCTTGACGCGGCGGAGAGCCGGGCAGCTTCGGGTATGGCCGCCGCCGCAGTTCTGGCGTCGGCGCGCGGTTGCGACCGCGGCCCGCAGCCGTTGCAGGGATCCACGACTCCCGAGGCCAGCCGGCGCGTGCAGCGAGCCCTCCTGAAACTGGAACTACCCGACTGGTTCCGGCAGCACTACAGGCCTCCCAGGAGGGATCCTTGGCTCGGCGACGACAGCGCCGCGGCACAGTGGCCCAAGTGGCGCGCGCTTCCAGGCAAAGATGCCAAGCAGCCGGCAGGTCTCCGGCCCTCCCAGGTTCGCTCCCGTTGCTCGAGTCGTCGGTGTATGAGCGCGTAACACTTCAGTGCGTAATTTTTATAAAAAAAGATTTTCGTGCATGGCGAAAAAGCCATCTTGCTGAAGTTGTTCGTGCGAAGCTGGTCGTGTCCGCTTGCGGTAATCTGCTCCTGTCACAGGTACAGAGTTCTAGCTCTGCCGGAGGAGTCACTGAAATCTGCTGAATTTACTACGACACTTACTGCGAGCTCGAATCTAGGTTCGCTCCGTCTGTCCGTCCATTCCGTTACGTACGCTTACGACGACCGTTGTCATTGTATCGGCGTCAGGCCGCCTGACCATCCTATAAGCCTCACCATCTGCATAGCGCGAAGAAAAAGAAGGATTCGTCCACCACCGCCATTACATTGCTCGTGCTGCAAGCAATCAAAGCCACACCAAACTGGATTATACTGTAGTATGGCATCATTTTAACATATATATATATATACTGCGGTGCCAGAGAGCGCATGGTTATTCTGCGTTGTCAAATAACAACTATATCTCTGCATAATACATATTTGCCTCCTTGGTATCTCTAAGGGACACTACCATGCTAAAGTAATAGCGCATACTGTGCAATGGTTTCATAATGGAGGTGGAATGCCAAAGTTGTAGCAATATGACGTTATGCCATGTCGCATCTCAACTATTGAGTAGTACATAACGAACGGGGGCAAAACTCGCGGTGCGTAGCCAAATGAGCGCTTAAAGCACAACTTCGCCTATACCACCGCATTCGAACTCATGTCACTGCAACAATGTGCACTCGGGAGCCGGACACGCTGACTACTGCTTGACAGTTAACAACAGCGCCTGGTAATTTGTACAAGGTTTTGGGAGCTCAACACAGACTCCAAGAGTGGTGGCGTCTGTTTATGTATACGTCAATTGGAGTTCACAACAGGCATCGTGAAGCGGACAAGGACGATGTTGTGTGCATCACAAAGAAGTTGTTTCTGAGTGGGTAGCGTTTGCTTGCTGTTTGTGTTGGCGTGCAATTCTTGATTGATTCTGGGGTTTTATGTGCCAAAACTAGTTCTGATTATGAGGCATTCCGTAGTGGAGGATTCCGGATTAATTTTGACCACCTGGGGTTCTTTAACGCGCACTACAACGCAAGCACACGGGCGTTTTTGCATTTCGCCTCCATCGAAATGCGGCCGCTGTGGCCGGGATTCGATCCCGCGATCTCGTGCTCAGCAGCGTAAAGCCTTAGCTGACTAAGCCACCGCAGCGAGTGGCGTGCAATTCTTCGTCGTCATGGTCGGGAAAACAGCATCGCCGGCAAGAACGAGGCGTACATGATGACGATGATGATGATCCTTAATTAAACATGGAATATACCTATAACTGAGAATGCTCCATAAATAGGGCGGTTGGTGGTAAACAACACCAAAAGCATCGACGATGTCACCGCCAAGAACGATTTCTTCGCAACTAAAACGCCAAAATTTCTTTTACATATATAGTAGCTCATATACAGTGCGCATTTTTTTTTTTTACTTCGAACACATTTTTTTTTAAAGAAACACCTACGCACTTTACCCGAATTACGTTACTGCAGGAAAATTATCCCGCCATGCGGACATACCTTTCAAGAAAAGCCGAAGCAATTTATACATCAATTAAACTAATTACATTAATCAACTTCGAAGTTGCAACCTTTGTGGTGCATGCTTATATTGGAAAGTTGATGGTAATCGTCATAAAAGTCTAGTTCCTTGTTTCTACATTTCGAAATGGCCATGTAGACAGAAAAATTCACAGTCACTTTAGCATACGCCAAAGAGGGTGAAGGCGAAAGCCTGCGCGCTCAAGATACATTCGTCAAATTACTTGACATTCTCATTCCAATGCGTTGTCACGCCTTATTACTTGTTTGTTTCCTACCAAAGGTTGCGCGCTGTAGTGCCTTAATTGACGCTACCTTTTATAACTGTGACTTAATTAACCTCGACTAATTAACACCAAAGGTCATGTGTTCGACTCCCACCAAAGGTGGCGGGTTCAAGTGTGTTAATTGACTCTAAATTAATTAACTGTGCCTTAATTAACTTCGCCTTAGCGCCAAAGGTGGTGAGTTGGACTCACGCATAAGCTCGAGGGTTCGTTCGACTCCCACTGTTTACTCTTACTCTTATCTTAATTTACTCTTATCTTAACATGATGACGACGGTGACTCGCGCACCATCAGAATTGTTTCGTGAGCGTTTGTATGTGGGTAAGACACGATGCCGGGTTGGTGTAGTAAGTGAATTACTACACCGAGTCGTCATCGTGTACGATTTCACTTCGACGACACGGTTCGACTGAACGATGAGACATATGACTTTCGCCGTCAAATTAATCGCTCAATCTTCCTGATTACGCGCGCGGCACCGCGAAGCATGGCTCGCCGTCTAACTCCTGCGTGACGTAGAAGGCTGGCGTGAAATGAAACTGCCTTTGTGCTTCCTACTTCCTAAGATCTTATGCCGATAGGCGCATTGCGCAGCTCCCTATACGACGCAGTCATTTCAGTAGCAGGGGCGAGACAGACAACTTTATCGCGCGGTACGTCGAAGCTTAATTTTACATAGCACCACTATACGACACGAGGAGGTTGTACCGCGAGCCGCGCTTCGTAGCTGCGCATAATTAGGTCAATTGAACGAATAATTTGACGTCAAATATTTCAGTCTACATGGCCACCTTGAAATGTGAAAACACGAAACTATAGATTTATCTCGATTGTCTTCAGCTTTCTTATATAAACATATATACCGTAAAGTTTGTTACCAAAAATTTAAGTAATGTAATTAGTTATTTTATGAATAGACTCCTTTGATTGGTCTAGGAAATGATATCCGCCTGGGCGTAACATTCGGGTAAATTTTTAAGTTAATTTTTTGTTTATTTTTAAGGAACAAGCTTACTTTTATTTTCCTTTTCTTTTTTCTTTCTTTTTATAAGGAGCAAACAAACAAGCAAACAAGATGGCGCTCTCCACTATGAAAGAATGCTGCTGTCGCAGTAAATGTGCTCAGAGCCGAAATAATTTTTGAAGTCTGTTTTTTTTTTTTTTAATTTAATCCTTCTGTTGTCTTACGACGAAGTCACGCCTAACGAGCGATTAACAAATTTTTATATAATCCATTCAATCGCACTGCATATATTGAAGGAATCAATCGCGCATCTTGAAGTTGTTCTTAAGCGGGCAAAAATACGCAGCAAGTAATATGCTTTTCAGCTTCACTTCTTCAAGGCTTTTCGGAGTACAACTTGACCGACTGCATATTTAAAGATCACAAGGAATCACTGTGGCTGCAGACAGCGCTGTTGTACAGAAAGTGTGCGCTCTAGTGGAATCTCAATGCGATGTTTGCGAGTCTTAGCCTCGCAAGCTACGCATTCCATCTTTGGTAAACGAGTAAATAGTTTCGAAGAATAGTTTGCCCCGAAGTAAAGCGGCAGTGCTTCCGCAATGCATTTTGGTCGCGAGAAATGAACCATGTCTTGCGTCTTTATACGCGAATCAACGTCGAAAGCAGCTTTCATTGTTGCGGGCGTAAGACGTGCTCCGTTTCTGTTGTGTGTGTGTTGCGCTCAGCGGTCGGCTTGAACGGAGCCTCGCCTGCCAGCCAGCCAGCCGAGCGTGAGACGCGGCCTTATTCTCAGAAGCCGAGATATAGAACTTTTTTTTTCTTCCTCGTAGAGAGACTGCTCGTATGCTTCCGTGCTGCCACAACCACGTATACTTCGCCGTATACGCGTACCGCGCTTCGCTACTAAGATCGAGACTGCACATATTTTCGTATCCCGGACGTGCCAAAGCGGGACTCAGAGACCGTCCTTGCGAACGACATCCGATAGCAGTTCCCAACAATTTGAGCAGGTCAATCGTAATAACGAACGATCCGACATAGCGAAGGCGCTGGCCTATGACAAAGCGCCTACAAACGAGGGATGTATAGAATAGGCAGGCGGGAGAACTTCTGCATGAGGCAAGTCTCAGTCATTATGCGTATTTAAAAAGCAGTTCGTAAGCTAGAGCGGTTCGTGAAAATAAATGCCGAGCGGTCACAATTCCGGACATGATATCACAAAAGGCTTACTGCATGCCGATGGCAGAGTGTTTGTGAACCAATTAACGAACGACTTTGCGAATTCGATCGGCCCATGAACCTCGGCGGACCACGTTGCTGGTACAGGATGAGCTACCGCTACACTCTTTTTTTACTAGACACTCACAGTGCGACGTTTTCGTATATTTGTGGCCATTAACTGACCCATCAGTAGACTATTTGGTCAATTACTCAGTAAAGTTAGTATGTGCGGCTATCTGCATTCAGCTGCCTGTGGGCACGGTGTGTCCCGCGCATTGTGTTTCATTCTCTCGCCCTCATCTTCTCGCAGACAGCTGAGACATCGCTGCCGGCTGACCGGAGGAATCTGGTGATCCCCAAGCGGGTCACCTTTCGCGACAAGGGCTCGTCCCGCAACGCCGTCAGGCCCTGGGTGTACCGATCGCTACGGACGCCCTACCTGGGCTGGCGCAGCGCGGGACACGCGACGGCCGCCGCGGCGCAGCAGCAAGCGGCCGTCCGGTGACCGACTATCGCCGAAAATCTCACCAATACCTGTCACCAGCACCTCCGCACCCCACCGACTATATGTGTATTCATCGTCCACTCTGCACAATGCTCGCGGGAACCAGTCACTCGCACGGCATGCACTCGCGATCGCACCGCGGCTGATTGCGGAACGTCCTACACTTGACATCGTACAGCGAATTCCAGCGGCCTTACTGGAGCGCTACCAGTGTCCGGCTTTGAAGAACTCCGCCTGCTGGGTCTAGTTGATGTACTGCAGTCAACAGATTGACGTCCGGCCCTTTTATGTGGAAAACTGACACAGAGGAGACACGACAAGGTGCTTGTCCTGTCTTCTGTCTGTCAGATTTCGTGTTTTGTAGCGCTAAAGAGCATTGGTGCCCAACTAAAGCGTGAATGAAAACCTTAGTTTTGCCTTAGTTTTTCGAAGCCTCTGCGCGAGTGATGAAATTTGCTGACATGCGTCGCTGCAGGCCTCTTACTGTAACGAGCGTATAGCGCCTAGAACCTCGGAACATAGATCACCATTGTCCCCGTCAACGTCTGAGACTTTGGAGTAACGAATGATGTTCGGCGGCCGGAGAATGCGACCAGGCGACAGGTCTTTTCAGGTCTTTTCGACGCAATGCCTTTTCAACATGTAACACGCCGTCGTTGCAGTTCGACCTGCGATTACGCAGACGAAAAGAAGAGACGAAAAATAAAAGAACAGGAATCGACCGTGCCTCGCTTCCTGCGATAATTGGTTGTGTTAATAGCACCGATATATTGAAGCCTCGTGCCTCTCTAGGTACGCACGCGGCCTCGTGGCGACGCTACGCATCTGCTGTTCCGACGTATCTCTTATAGTTTCCTCTCTTGTGCAGAGTAAGTGTTGCGCTTCATTTTGGTCGCTGGAAACCGCAGTACTGAAATTGTGTTCGTGCTGTTTTGTTACTATAATATCCATGTTATGAAAAGTGTTCTTGAAAGGTATTTGCAAGGCTTAACGTCTTTAGCGTTAAGGCTTGGCACTTTCTCTAGCGCTCGCTTTTTGATTCTTTACTACTCACGTACACTGACAAATGTGTCTCGTTTCGTTGCTTGTCCATGTCACGTACACAGCCCTAGTCGCGGCTGTCTTGAGCGCGCGACTGGTGCGCTTCGTTGTGTGTTTGCGCCATCTACACCGGAGGCGCAGTTCGATAGTAGCTTTGTTTCTTAGCACGTGCTGCCAAACGGGGGAGCCACATTCACGGTTGCGTTTCTCGCCAGCACCGATTACGGCTGGAGCACCGGCACTTGGTTACCGGCAACTATGAAAGACTGGGCTATTTCGCTGCCTGGCAATAGCGAAGGCCTGGTTGGTGTGTACGGTGAAGCTGATGAAGCACTGATTAAATGGAGCTGGCTAAAGCAATGAAAAGCGAGGCTCGCGATTAGCTTGGTAGCGCGTGCTAAGGTGCATCTGATTCACTCTCTCTCCGACAGACGGCGCCGAAGCCCACAGCAACGTATAGCAACGCACTGCTTTCGCGCTCACGACATGCGTGACGTGTGCTGCTGCACTGTAGAAATAAATGCGACGTCGCAGCCCCGACGTCAACGTACAGCTGTGGTACACGCTTGCTAGGAAAGTTTCGATTTGGTGGGTTAGATCGGACAAACCTCCGGTGCAAGTTGATATCGCAAAACGTTGCACGCCAAAAGGTGTGTTTTGACATCTACCTTGAGGCTGTGGCATGACGGCTGCCAAAATTCGTTAGGGAAAAAAAAACAATTATTGTAGATGCCAAAAGACGCCTTTTGCCGCTGGCGTTAAGTAACACAACCGTTTGATGATCTATCTGAATAGATCTCGGCGGTCACGTCGTGTACTGTAATTTCAATGGCGGTATGTACAGGGTGTTTCAGTTAACTTGAGCCAAAGTTTAAAAATATGCAAATGCCACGTACCTGGACAGAACCAAGGTAATATTGTTTCCCGTCGCTTGTGGATACTCAGATTATTTTTTGCATTCCACCTAATTGGATAATTAGTTCTAATTAATTAATCAACTCCTCAATTATTATAGTTAGATTAAAAGTGTAAATGAGAAGATTGTAGAGCAACATGAGAAACTCCCGACACAGCTTTCTGTTGCTCAATACGTGCTACGTAAAAGTGTTTTTCCGAGCGTGAAAGATGCCAGCAAATACACGCAAACTTGCCGCGCGACTGGCCGCTCGAGGCAGTTTGCGTGTATCCGCTGGCATCTTTCACGCTCGGGTATAACCATGCGTCTGAGGCATAATATTTCATTTACAGGGGTAAGTAAAGTTGCTTATGGACCTGAAAATACAATAAGTGCGTGATTTTTAAAAATTTTATTTCCAACAATTGTTTTCAAGAAGCCTACAAAATTCATTCGAATCACATCTCTGTGGATGAATTACCAGCCCAGATAAGCCTCATTTGTAGAAAAAATCAAATCAAGTTATTCGCTTAATAAACAAACACCAATTAACGTTTTAATTGCCAGCTCTAAGGCACCCATCTATATCGAAAGCTTGAAGGGAATTGTTACAAAAGTCTAGTTTCTTGTTTCTTAATTTGAAAATGGCCTATGTAGATCGTTAATAACTGCCGAAATAATTCGTTCGATTCAACTCATTATGTACGCGATATCATGAAGATATGAGTGTATGTCCCCAGCTTACATTTGACGGAAATAGGAGCCGGAAGATTCACCTCCTGGTGAATTCAGTACTGCAGTAAGATCTTTTCATTCGGATGCGTTGTTAATTGTTGTGTGACGACGGCGTAAGGTATAAATTTTTAGGTGCGTCGCTTAGGTGTCTCGCTGCCAAAATTGATCCGTAGTGCGTTTATAACCAGCATAGGCCCCTATGACTTCGTTCATAGCTGGATTGTTCTTATGCGTTCCTTTAAAAAGCATCGCCGCATTTCTGTAAGCACGTTGTTCGCCCATGATATATGCATGGGGTCTTGAAGAATCAACGCCCCTAATTAACGGTGACCTAAGGTCGCATCAAAACCATAATCAGGTGATGTAGCAGCACTAGCAAGCACAAAGAACTTGTTCTAAGAAAGAATATCGCGCATTGCGTTGATTACATAATGTATTGAACGTGATGAATAGATGGTGGGACTCATGCAATTTATGCATTTATAAACTAAATACACTTGACTGGTACGCACAAGGTGCGTATACTGAAAACACGAGGCAATCAGCTTTTCAGAGCAAGGGGTTCAGTCAATCTTCGCATTATGCCACGAATAAGTTTACAACTGCACTCTTCCCGAGCTTCTTTCTGCCTCCTCGAAGACAGCCAATCACTAAATAGACGTGTAAGTTTAGTGAAACGTATCATTGCAATTTGAACCATAGCCGGATTTAGCGAAGGCTAACAAATATGATGACTTTATCCCTCTCTGCCTTATCAAAGGGCCTAGTTTATGCGAGGACGGTCCCTACACGCTGGAGGAGTTACGTTATAACGTTGTGTCAGTGATACTTGCATGTAACGTCAAGCAAGGATCCTATATTGCGTACAAAGCCTGCGAATGCTATGAACTATATATGGTTTCGTGCTACTCGACACCGACCGACCGCTTGCGCTTTGCGAGTGTTCTGAACCACCAGAAGTAAATTAAATGATGTTCACATCTTCAGCCGCGCAGCTAAAACCAGAAGCTTCATGCAGCCGACCGAAAGTTCCTTCCCTCTTTTTTGACGTGAAATGTCTTTAAAATCGGTCAGAGGTGGGTCGCTTGCTGAATCCGCATGTAACGAAAACATGTTATACCAATATTGCTTCTATCTTTTCGAGAGTACTACCCCCGCTTCTTTCTTTGGTATCGTTCTGCAGTGGAAAAAAAGAAACATTACTTGGATCATGCATGCGTCGCGTGCTCGTGTGACACTGTTTTCGCGTCACTGGTGACGCAATCGGAGCTAAATTTAGCCTCGCGCGGTGTGTTCAGAGAGGGGTAGCTCGGTAGTACGATTGTCCATCCGAGAAGAAATGGTTGCGTTAGAGAGAGAGCTCACTCCGCCATGGTAGGTAAAATCTAGTAAACTCATTCTAGTCCTCGTCAGAAATTATAACGCCTACAAATGTGCAATTTGTTGGAGAAATTTCACGCTTGTTCGGCTATGGCCACCCTGTGTTCCACACGTACGGTTCAAAAATGACGTGAAGAGACTATGGAAGCCAGACAGAGGGTCATCGAACCATTTTGACCACGTCCGTCTTCATAGAGAGCTCAAGTGCAGAAGATTGAGGCAAGTACAGGAGCCCCAACCATCTACGAGTACGGTGGCAGGGCTCGAGCAGCGCAGAGCCCTTTCGGGCACCACCAAAAAGGGGAGGGAGGAGGGGATGGGAGGGGTTCATTTCCTTATCCTATAGTGCCCAAACACTCCGCAAAACAAACGGGCCCACTACGAATAGATGCACTGACGTCATTGTAGCCGCCATGTTGGTGCACCAACACGATAAGCTGGGTCCGTAACGTCACGTGAAAGCTTTCAATAAAATGGACTGGACTGAAGTGCTCGTAGTCGCCATTTTGGTGCCCCAAAATGGTGATAAGGTGGGTGCGTGACGTCACGTGAAAGCTATCAAGAGGGAGCGAGCAGAGCACGATTGCGAATTTAGACCGTAATATCCCCACTCGCTAAAACGTAAGTTAGGCCTCTAAGCTTTCTAATGCGTGAATAAATGTAACTTCTGTATTCGGTTACATAATTTTTATGTTTTAGTGCCCATGCACGGCCTGCAGCACGCACAAGACTTTTCACATACCCCACTGCGGTTGCGTCCCTGAGCCTACAGGACTTTTTTTTTTCTTTTTTCATCTGCGACATGCGACCATGACTACAAGAGATACGAGTAAGATATTAACTGGCAAAAGAGAGAGAGAGAAAAAAAAGAAACTGCTTGCACATTACTTAAGAAAAAAAAAGCCACTTAGTACGAAAATGTCATATTAGAGTACAAAAAAAAGAAAAGAAAAGAAAGCACCTATCCGTAAGGCAGAACTTTCTGTCAGGCAAAACAGAAAACTTGGCCCTTGCGCCTGCAGCGGTGGATCATCGTGCTAGCTGTACACGGCTTACACAGCACATTCGCATGCTTAGGCAAGATGTTTTGGAAAGAACGTTCTTGATGCGATGTCAAAAAAAAAGAAAGGAAAAAAAAGAAGGAAATTCTCACGAAGCCAATATTATGCGATTGACTGTAATTGACGAGTTCTGATATCACAGGGAGCAGCTCAAAAAGGTTGCGGGCTGGTTCGCGCATGCCTCGCCCCCCTCCCCCCCACTTCCTTTGGTTTAATTACAACAATAAAATTTTGATCCTTAAAAATTTAAGTCCGTAATAAAACATATACGTCTGTAGGCTAAATGGCTTTGCAAGAAGTTGAACGCAAAATAAATTAGTCTATACCGCAGACGTTTGATGTGAATGAAGCTTCTATTACGACCAGCCTGCGTTGTTAAAAATTTGGCTATATCTGATCTCCGGGAATCTCACCCCGTGACTTCAGTCTTGTTTTACTTCTGAAGGGCATTGTTTTTACTTCGAGTGCCTATGGTTGTTTTTGAAGTTGTTTTGCTGCTCTGTTTAGCATTGCTTATGTGCACAAATGAAGTGATCCTTGTTTTCTGTTCTGTTTTGGCTTTTCTTTTGTACAAGCCCCGATATACGTTAATAAAGGTTTTTAATGGTTTGTTTGGCTGTTCCTGGTGACAACGTGACAAAAAGACGCTCAGCAAAGATGCGTCGTTGATGGCAATGCCGTTTGCTCGCGGTGGCAATATTCCGTTTCCTGATGTTGAACATTAGAGCTTTATGTCGCCTAACTATAGCGTGAGTGACAATTACCGGCCGAGCACCCACCAGACTTCACATAGTACTCATATCTCATCCGGGTCCCAGCTGCTGCCGCTTGTGAGACCGTTTAGTAACGAAAGCAAGTACGATTTAAACAGCGCGAGCTATTAATTGTTCCCTATATGAGGATCCAAGTTGTGTGCCTATAGGCTGAAGGCATCCGAAGCTACGTCCATCCCAGTTGTTTCCAGTGTTGGCAAATCGCTAGCACCCCCTGTAGGCATGCTCTTTACGTTGTGTGCCAGCAAGCCTTGGTGGAGTCTGGGTCACACGTAAGCATTTGTCTAGAGATTCGAAGCGATACAGACCTACCCGTATTTAGCTGAGTGACCGCTTATGTGACGTTACCGTGCCTGTCTGGCCGTGTGACAGTTATGCACCCCCTTTAGAATAAACCAAAGCCTCTTTTTTGCTCGAAAGAGTGTCTACTACTGAACACTACACAAGTTATGCCGCCACATTGAAGACTAGTGGCGCGGTATCTCAAGCCCAATGCGTGTACGTGGGTCGGAGATTTTCGATCAAGGTGGCGGGGAAAATAATTGTTTAATCATTGCCCTTGCACTCGCTGACAAGTGCGCATGCTGAGGACATCGTTCCGCAGAATAGGTGAGCGTGTAAGGTGTGCACCGGTCAAGTTTACCTTTCCCCTTCGCCGGACCTCAGAACAATGCGCACGATTAATTCCTGCGGACTGCACAAGTAAATTAAATCTTGGTTGTTTTGACGCAGCAGGTCGATACGAATGTAATGCTTCAGAAAGGTTCGACACCTACGCCGAACAAAGGCGTATGATTGTTGTTGGAGGCTGGCACGCGTATCAAAGTGTCGGCATAGCGGACAAAAGTATACTAAACTTCTCTTTTAGAGAGTCATTTATTAGCCGAACGGTTAATGTAAACAGTAAATTGGCAATAAAAATTCGGAGGAAGTAGGTGTGCCCTACTCTTCTTAGTAGACCGCTTATTCATTTCCCAACGTTTTGTTTTTGTATTTAGGTATAGTTAATTGCTACATGAAGTTATTTTTCATGTGCGTTGAGAACACGTTTTCTTTAGGTTAACCCACTACAGTTGACGTGAAAAGATGCATTCAGTAGATAGGGTTGGCTATTTCCGTTGAAAGAGTTGTGTAAAACACGTGAAAGAATTGCAAATTTCGAGTAAGCGCTAACTAAGAAAGCCAGGAATGATAATTGAGCGTCAGCTCGATAATGTGGCTTCCCCACGGCACTTATTTGGTATCAAAGCGTTGATTGCATAAGGCTCCATACAACTAGAATTGGAAGCGTGCTCTCTCTACTAGACATAGCGCAAATGTGGACATCACTACGTCAGATTCTCTTCGCAGCAAAGGACAGAGAAAACCGCTGAATAAGAATTGAATTGTTAGCAGTGTATATACGGGCTATAACGGCGCGTGAGTAATTTTCTTGTACAAATTGATATCGGAGATGTAGTATGCGCTAACGGAGCTAACGGAGCCAGGACAAAGGTTTCAGACCAAGCACGAATGCTACGTTAACACTTGACAAGCCCCAAGCCCACATAAAAACGCTCTTACATGAAAACCGACGCAGTTGCCTTCCCTCTGTCAGCTTCTTTAAATTAAATTGGATCCTGTCAAAACCACGATACGATTACGAAGCACGCCTTAGTGGGAGACTCCGGATTGATTTTGACCACATGGGATCAAAATGGGTTGGGTGCACTTTAACGTGCACCCAATGTACGGTACATGGGCACATTTTGTATTTCGCCCCCATGCGGCCACCGCGGCCGCGATTTGATCACGCGCCTGCCAGCTTAGCAGCGAGACGCCATAGTCACTACACCACCACGGCGGGTATCAGCTCCTTTCGCTAGGATATAAATAGGAGCACAAGTAAGCCTACAGCTACGCAGCCGCAACCCTGGCAACACAGATACCCACGGATATACACCCACAAAATGCGATTTTCGTTCTCGCACATCACAATACACCGGCATAATTAACGTGCTATAACAACGCCGGAACCGTTCACGACGACATCTCGTCTTACTCCCCTGCCTGAAATAGCCATAGCCTCATTATAGTTTCTCGTGGTCTGTCGTGGTAAAAAAAAAAATTGCGTACAAAATTTTCCTAATGCGTTTGACGTTCAATTGAACGTCATGCAGTCGACGTGTGCGCGGCGAAGTAAGGCTGGAAGCAATGTTAACACGACTGACGGCCATTGGCTGCGCTAACTCTTCCCCATTGGTCCCAGCAGTTTAACTATATCATTCCAAGATGTCGCATACGCCCATCGCATAAAATACGCCGCGTATACTTAAAAAAATAATAATGCGAAGAATTGACCATGCGTCGTGGCGCCTGTCGCAATAAGAGCAAACTATATAGGAGCTCACAAAGGAGTATTCTTATCGCAAAGTGTGTTTTGCTTGAGAATTCCCAGACGGCGAAATCACTAGTCCACTTCAACACGTCTGTCACACGAATTAAGCAAAATTTATCATCACAAACCACCTTTCAAAATGTAAAATGCGCAACTGACATTATCTTAAGTAACTCTCCACTCGGTTCAGGGACTCCTAGGAATCATTTATTAACGCGGTATTAAAATCGCGATTATTTTTGTTACTAAAGGGTCGCGCAAACGGCCGGTTATCAGACGCGGAGTTTCACATGAAGGACACGAGTAACAATCGGTGCTTCGTTCCTGCCATGGTAGCACGCACAGCACCAACCCCAAGGTTAGCGCGTTCAAGAACAGCAGCAAAAGAAAAAGAGAAACAAGCATACATCACGAAATTCCACGAAGGAATATAAAGGGTACTTGTCTACATTAAGAAAGAAAGGAAGCAGTTGCAAAGACCGAACCACCTTCGCCTGTAGCAAACGGTACCAATTACGTGCACATAACTATACGGCTGCGGCACTCAGCGCTATAGTTACGGCATCTGAAGAATTGTTGTAATTTACGTGGCTAAGGCCACGCCTTATTTACCTCCTAACACTCAGGAGCGAGACGCTACCGAGGAAATGTCTCGGACAATGGTCTGCACGAAATAAAAGTCAGATCATGTGCGGTGTACATGGCTAACTCTTCCAAAGAAGCGCTTCTCTTTATAAAACCCCATCGGGATATCTCGCGCTGGCAAAACAAAAAACAAAAACAAAATCGACGGTAAAACGCGCGCGATGATAATTGCGCCCATGTTTGACTGTATAGTTGCAACATGTACAAATGACGTATGACAAAACGCGGAATTCGAAATCTGCGCAAGAGCGTCGCCGCTGTCAACCGTGACGAACGGGAGAAGACGGAGAGCTGTCTCGGCTGTCAAACACAGTAATCCGCCGAGAACGTCGTATCTGCGGATTCCAAAGCCACACGAAGTCTCCAGGGTTGCTTGCTGTAGACTGCAGTTGTTGTGTCACCGTAAATTGCATCGCCACAGAAAGAGACGTCGCGGGCAGCTTTTCTTTTCTTTTCTTTTTTTTTTTAGGACATTGCAAGGCTTTTACGCTTCTAGAAGAGCTTCATTGCTTAATTGTGTAAGTTGTCATAACACGCGAAACAGTTTACGTGCTTTGTTTTTCTTTCTTTTTTTCTCCTGAAAGGAATAACTGTGCAGCTACATATAGCACATCACCGGTAAAAAAAGAAGGACGAGAAAGAACTAGCAAGAGTGGAGCGTTTACGATGTTGGGAATAAGCTGCATGCGATCCTCACGGGTATCAGCGTCTTCTTTGCTGCCGCCATTTCTTCGACGTACAACGAGATTCTATCCACGGTTCTCTCGGCAGCTTAGCCGATAGCCAGTTCCCAGACAGGCAGAAAATACACTGCAAACTCTGGACGAGGTACTCATGGCGCTCACATGTGTGCAGTAGGCCACTACAGCGCTACTGAACATTTTGACGGCAGCTGAACTGCACAACCGCCTGCGACTGTCAATAAATGGTTTTCTTTTCTTTTGTCTGTGGGTCTGTACGCACTCACTCTCTGTTATTTTCTGCCTACTTAGGTGAACACCTTAGGTAATGAGGATTATTACCATTTTTAAACATGGCACGCACCCAATGGGGGACGAGCCAAGCTAGAATCGGGTTGATGTAGGAAACACGCAGAAAATAGTAGTAACAGTAACGAAACGAAGAGCTAGTAAAGATAAATCTAGGAACACAATAAAAATTTATAAGTGAGCAGTCTGACGAAAAGAAAATGTGATCGTATTTAAAATAAATCTAAGATTCATTGAACAATTCAGACCGAAAAGAATTTGGAAGCAATATACAAAGGATTGTAAATAAAGTACAAATTGACATGCAAACGTTTTGTAATCCTAATATTAAACAGCACGATACTAGACAAAAAGAAGAAATGGTGACGTAGTGAAGATCTGCACTAGCCCGGTCTCATGCGATATTGCAGTTTTGTAATCACCACACAGGGTCAAACACATCGTCTGGCTAGAACCTCGTGTAGGCTCTTCCTTGTTCTTGTTATCGTGTCCAAACACTGGTTCATACCCACTACGGGCGATTGGCCAATAAGCTAGTGACTTCAGATGGGTTTTTATTACGATTATAACAAACAAAAAAAGGTTTCATAGCAGAGCATGGGTTAAAGAAAGTTAAGCTTAGAAATTAGAGAAATATACTGTTAAGAATGAGATAAAACAATTTAACATCAAGAAATGAGATAATAGAAATAGAAATGAATGAGAGTTTTATAAATTGCACAATGTAATCTTTTTATGTCTCTAATATAATTGTAAATTGCTTGAAAAGCATCCCTGTGGCTGCATCCCAGCGAAGACGCCCCAAAAGAGAGAATGGCTGGTGAAGTTAGTAATATCCCAAGTTGTCGAAATGATACTTTTGAGAGGTTCTTTTTTTTTTCTTTTTTCTTTCTCCTAAATGTCAGAGGCACGAGCGAAAAAAAATTCTCAATAGATTCAGGTACATAGGAAAAACAACATAGAGGGACACACAGCCAGACCAGACCGGTGCAAGTAAAAATTGAAAGGCGGAACAGGGCATTTCAATTTTGTAAAAGAAACTTCAAATTGTAGTGAAGGACGCCAATTATTATTATTCCACGGGAAACAAATATTATGGGATTCAGGAGACGGATGTTCGAGTGGATCTTGAGGAATTTTACGATATGGAGAAATTTTTGTACCTAGCCGTGCTTACATAAGCCGATTTCGGCTAAACAGAGATGACAGGGCCATTGAGGGATGCTCGTAGCGAATGCTCCTTTCCTCTATGCTTCGTCTTCTTCCTACCCCTTGAGTGGAAAGTATTCCTTGCTGTGCTCTTTTTGTCATCTGCATAATAATGTACATAATTAGGGAAAACAATTGCGGAATATGTTAGAGAGGTCACTGTAAACGATTAAAGACAAAAAGTTTTAAGTTTGTACATTCATAAATTTGTGGCACCTCCGGTTTACGGATGGCAAAGTAAAATATTAATCCGTCGCATCTCTTTCTCTTTCTGTCATCTTTCAGGTACCTAATTATGTGTGGTTCTTATGGAGCTAAAAGCATATATAACGCATTTGTACGAGAAACTCGTTCAGAATTGGCTCTGTGGCTAAATTTTACGATTTCGCATTCGTATACGTCAAGACTCAATCACATTCTTTTTTTTTTAATGACAGCCTTCCTTTTTCTTCGGGGAGCTTAATTTCGGCGTCCTATCGACATCACTTTTAGTGCGCTTAGCGCTAAGTATATGCCGTGTGTCCCAGCTAAATTTAGCCAAGCTGTTAAAGGGAAAAAAAAAAGAAAACAAACAAGGTGCAAGATACAATTATATAAACTACGGTGTTCTTTCCTCACGGGTCAAACGACCATGAGGAAACCCCGTTTCTTGCACCGTATTTTTCTCTTCGTTTTCTTCTTATAACAGCTTGGCTAACATAGTTGGGACACCCTATATTATTTAAAAATTTTGAGATAATGATAAATTTCATGGCGCAAGAAACAAGGTGGTATGATTTATATAATTTGTGTTATTAATGCCCCGATGTGATGATTATGTTGTGGGCGCAGGTCAGCCAGACGCACAAGAAAACAACCAGACACACAAAGAGACGTATTTATGACACGAACGGCACATGGGACGAATACGGGAACACGAACTATGCAGATAACTGGGTTAACTGTCACTGGCGAGCACTCACAGTTCTAATCAGGAGTCCGGCCTTGTGGCGACGGCTCGGCGGACTTGCTCTGACGGCGGTGAGTACTGGCGGCGGTTGAAGCTCAGGATGGCTCCAGGACGTAGCCTGGTTCCGGAGCGTTAGCTCTGGGTCATAGCCCGAGCTCGGCAGCACAGCGCTGGGTTACCAGCCAGGACGAAGCCCAGCACAGCCGTGGGGTGAAGGCCGGTTAGGGGAACAGGACCAGGGCTCTGGGTCGTAGCCCGAGCCTGGAAGCACGGCTGCGGTCGTGCGAGCGGGGACGAGGCCCAGCTCCGCAGGACCCGCGTCGATGGTAGAAGCCGGGGCGGCGCCCGGTTTCTGGAACAGGACCAGGGCTCTGGGTCGTGGCCCGAGCCCGGCAGCACGGCAGCGGTCGTGCGAGCGGGGACGAGGCCCAGCTCAACAGGACCCGCGTCGATGGTAGAAGCCGGGGCGGCGCCCGGTTCGCAGTGCAGGACCGGGATGCCGGGACGTTGGCCGGCGTTCGGTCCGCTCCATCTCGCTGCACTGCCCGTTCTGTCAGCCTGGCTGCCCCGTCGTTCCAGACGGTCTCTCCCGGCACGCGCACCGACCACGCGCACGAGCGACGCTCACTCCCGCGCTTTTCGGCCCCGCACGCCGAGCACAAGCACGGAAAAGACCGCGCATTTCAAATATCGGTTCCGCACACCGATCACAAACATTAAATTGTCGTCCTCCTACCACACCCGACGTACTTAAAATGCATGCCTCCGTGGTAAGAATAGTCCCAAGAAAATTATTTAATTATTACAACTTCCCTATTATTTTTTTTATTCGAATCCACATTCTGAAACACCCTGTATATAATTATGCCCATCAGGAAGCGTGTTCTGCGACAGAAACGCAGACTTTGTCGCTGCTCGTGTAGACACTGCTACCTCCGATTCCAGAGATAAACCAATGTTTCATTTTAGAGTTGGAATCTTGTTCAAATGAACTTAGATGCAATTGGGTTCGAATCTCCTCATTGTTTTATATCAGTGCCTCCAATTCTGCAGCAACGTGCGGATACATGGGTGTATTTGTATTCTTTAACTCGGGGGTCACCAAGACTTGGATACCGCAATATAAAGATGAATATGACAGGAAAACAAGCTGCCAATTGGTATTGTAAAGATGACTTTGCCTGCAGTGGTTAGTTGAGGAATATGTTTTAGGTGACTTACTGGAAAATCGCCGTTCTATTTCTTAGACTCTAGCGGATAAATTCAGCCGGCGGCTTAATTATCCACCTGTGCCGAGGACGGCGCCGCCATTATCGTTTAGTTCGGCGATTTTAGCCCGGCTGCTGGTTCTTTTGCTGACTTCGGCTCTTTGCTATATCGGTGCTCTCTGGTTCAAAATGCACTGGAAATTAATCAGCACCGACACCTTCGTTTGAAGCAAGCTGGCTTTTTCTGCGCGCATCGTCGCTATAACAGGGTTCTATTGTGTTAGTATAATGCGCGAAGCATGACGCAAGGCAAGCGCATGTAATGTTGTCGCGTGGTATAGGCTGTCGCACGACTGCGTGCTCGTCGCTGGGGCTGCGTCAGAAATGAGATATGCCAATGAGCCCCTGACGATAACAACCGTTCAAATAATACATATGCCGGGTCGTCTGCGCAAAGCACACAAACCGGGAGCCAGTGCATGGACAGTGTATTGAAAGTAGACGTCACGGGACGCTTCGACAGTATATTCAACATTGCATTATGTCCTATTTCTGCCCACTGGCAACGAAACTGAACGACGATTCAGGGTTGATCAGACCGACCAGGGTTGCCAGCAAACAGTCAAAAAAGTCTACTTGAGAGGTCAACTGCGGCTCGACAGTATAGCAGTCCCTATAGAGCTGGAATCACTGAACCGTTTTCCCACAGTTAGTAAGAAACAGAAGGCGCGAATAGGTAAGTCGCAACATGACATACGTCTTGGTGTATCACTTTTGTCGCTGCTCGGACCAAGCACGGTGCAGCGGGCACCGCGAACTTTAAAAGAACGTCACATCGCCGCCATGCGCCCCGTTGCTCGCTGGACGACCGCCCCTGGGAGCCTCAGTCGGCTTTCTGTGCTGGTGTCCACTCACATCACAAACATGGCCCATGCGCGCGCTCCAGCATAACGGAAACGAACGCTGCCTGGCATGGGCTACAATTTATGTCGGACGCACTTTCTTACAGGCAACAACTCGTGACTGAATCCTGAAAGCTGCACTTCGGATCGGTGTCCCAAGTGCAGCTTAGCATAGAAGCTGCAGTGACCCGGCGTGCCAATACTTGTCTCCGAGAGCCAGGTCGCAGTCGCGCCGTCGAGGTAGAGGTGTAAGGCGAGCCGACGTTGGCCCCGTCATCGACCTACACGCCATTGGTCGCCGAAGGGCCACCAACGAGGTCTTTCACTGGTGGTTGTGCCACTGCGCTTGGCGAGCAGGGCGTAATTCACCAGGAGACAGGCGAAAGTGAACCACACCAGCAATACCAGTCGCAGGAGCACGCGGATCTGAAACCGCACCATCGGGCGCAGCTTTGGACACGTTTCGCACGATAGCGCACAACAGGATAGCGAGCGGCTTCGGCCATGCGTTCACTGTGTAAAATGACGATGACGATCCGCACTTATGGAGCGTACCCACCACGGCTTTGGTTTGGTTTTCCTTCTACGATGGCACAAACCTACTGCGAGGGATTGGCGCGGGGTAAGCCTCACTTCTTCTTTTAGGTAATTTTAATCCGCTCAGTGATGCTGCTGTCGACGTTGCTGCTGCTGTTGGCATTGACCTTAAGGTACTACATAGCACTTACAATGCGGGATAGGCCAGGAATTCCATGGTTACAGCAAGCCAAAAGATGTCATGTGAATTAAAGATGTGGTCATTGTCACATAGATGTAAAGAGCTAAGCATGTTTGGAAAATTAAAAAAAGGCTATAAAAAGGCAACTAAAATATTGCAGTTTAGCGAAGTAATCAGTTAAGTTCAATTAGACTGCGCCGGACTGCGTAGCAAACAATTCTGTTGCAGAATCCAAGAATAGAGTCTTAAGGAACAGTTACGTCCGAACCAAGACAGCGAAGGGAGGTTACTAAAACTCCATTGTTTTCGTAATACCGAAATACACTAAATAGTTTCATTGAGTGTCTATTCAGTGTTTAAAAAACAAAACAGTAGTTTCATAATGGGGATGGGACTTAATGAAGTGAGGATACCACAGCACTGCATAAATTTAGTCCGAGATCACGAAGCGGAACTTTTATGCTTCAGTGGATACAACAGCGTTTATTATAAAAAGTAGCTGGGACGTCAATTCATTTTGTCGGACACTGAAAGTTATCTCGAAACTGATGCAGTCCTGAACATTCGTTCAAGTGAATATAGCTTGCGAACTCACCGGTTATAAGTGGTAAATTGAAATAAGTGTCGTAATGTAATTAATGAAAAGTTTATTAACGGAATGATCTTAATTATTCAATTAAGCATTTTTGATTTCTCGTAGCAGAAATAGCCGCCTGATCGAGTAATTTAGATCATGGGTTAGAATAGCGCTGTCTGCCACAGGCAATTAAATAAAAATGGTGCACCTAAAAAAGACCCCATGTGTGTGTGTGTCTATAGATAGATAGATAGATAGATAGATAGATAGATAGATAGATAGATAGATAGATAGATAGATAGATAGATAGATAGATAGATAGATAGATAGATAGATAGATAGATAGATAGATAGATAGATAGATAGATAGATAGATAGATAGATAGATAGATAGATAGATAGATAGATAGATAGATAGATAGATAGATAGATAGATAGATAGATAGTGAAAATAGAATGCGCTATACGCTTTCTTCACAACCGCAGAGATCGATAAGCTTATGAGATGTTTGCAACTCAAAGGCTAGCTTCGCCACATTTGTTCTCACATGTTTAACGTGCCGTAAACATGATGCATAGTTATTACTTAAAGAAAAAAGTTAACAGTCATATAAATTTCGCAGATGTAGCCATAAATGGAGAGCACACTCCACATGAGTGCGTCTGCCCGAAAAATTAAATTTAGGTTGTGCCTCGAAAGTCGCAACGGAGTCTACCCTCTTTCTACGTGCCTATACTTGCCGAAAGTGGGCGCATGATACCACTGCGCCACAAAGCCTGGAGGGCACACGTAGTGCAGCATCAAGAGTCCTCTACTAGGCTTGAACTTTCATGTTTTTAACAACGCTGATTGCTGGGCTAGTCAGTTTGTGCTTGTGCTTGCAAACTTCACTCTGCTTACGCTCGAGAAGCGACGGAGAGCAGCTGGAGAGCAAAACTGATCTTACTAACGTAAGAGAAGTTTTGTTAGTATGGGCGCAAGTGCTTTTCAACATTCTATGTTGCCACTCGTAATCCCTTGCGCTTCTCTTTCAATTTTCAAGTTCTATCTCTCTTTTCTCTGTCTTCTTTCTTTTTCGTTATTGCATTTGCGCGATCCTCTTCTTTGATGATTCGCTCATTTTCTGCATTATTTCTAAGCGCCCAGTCCTGCCATTTATTTTTGGTTGGGGATATATGACTGAAAGTGAAAGTATTGCGAACTTTCTTTCGGGCCCTCTGCGTCGGCCTTCAGCCACACACACGTGTTTTCATGGCCGTTTACATCTTCTTACTTGGCACGGGATGATCATGTTAACCCTGACTGTGATTATAATTTGATCCTTCAGAAAATTTATAATTGTCATTGAAATCATTTTTAAAAAATACCTGCAAATAAGTAGTACATATTTAGTTCGTTTTTATATATTACCATTTGCACTATTTGCACTTAAGTTTTCTTCTTTCTTCCTTTCAAATTTTTTTTACTGTCACCTACCACCGCTCTCTTGGTGAATATGCCGTAGTGGGTAAGTGCCATTATTTGAGGCGCAAACAAGCAAAGTAGGTTCTTGATGAGTAAGCTACTGATCATCCTGTTGCGGAGGGTCACCATCGCGGTCTGGCTAAGCTTCACCTCACTGCTTATTTATTTCCTGCTAGAGCACAGGTGAGTCGAGCCACTGAGTGTGGCAGTGCAACGCTGTTGGCATGTAGTACAGTAAGGGCACGCACGCAGGTGTGCAAAAGTTGAGCCCCGCCTGCGCCCGAGCATGTGGTTCTATACCAGCTGCAAATTTGCGGAACCAGGACACCGCTAAACATATTGATCTCGGCATATTGAACATCGTAGGTAAGCGTAAGCCCCAACAAAGCGTAGAACCCTCAGCACTGGAGAGCAGAATGTGGCAGTGAATTTGAGGCTGCGCGCTTTAAGCGCCGAATATATATATATATATATATATATATATATATATATATATATATATATATAGAGAGAGAGAGAGAGAGAGAGAGAGAGATATTACAGTTTTGAATACTGTTGTGGGCTCGTTTGGCAGTCTTCAACGATTGAAATGGGTTAATGCGAGGGCTTAAACTTTTTGGTGAGTTAGTTGGTGCATGTTTGATAGCATAATTGTCTGCGCGCGAAAACGCAGCCACAAAGGACACATTGACAGGACGAGCAGGAACTGCCAACTGAGTTTACTGCCTGTATCACGTCAAAATACATAATTCTGTTTTTAAGCGCAGGCAATTGTGCTATGAAACAATGCGAACGCTTAGCGGCGAATACATGACACCTGCGTGGTAATGCGTACGAGCTTCAGTAAATATAGCGAAAAAACGTGAATATCACTCTTGGCCCTGACAGATTCAAATTTGAGCTTTTAAAGCGAAACTTTTCGCGGTGTGCTTCACACGAGGCGCCAAATGCAAAGAAGTGTCTCACGTACACATTATCGCGTTTTATTCGTTGACGGTTGCACAAGTGGTAAGTGCTAAAGCAAGTTTTGCGCTACACGGCATTAGAATAAGTATAAGACAGCAGTTTGTGCGGGTATCGCTGCCCTCGCTCATTTTTCCAGCCTTGCCTCACTTTGACTTTCCTTGGTTTAAGTACCTTTTAGTTTGAACCTTCTGCGGAAGGTGATAAATTTGTACAGGCGAGACTATAGTATAATTTCATCATGAGATCTGTTCAATTTAGGAACTGTAAATATAAACGACCGTCCATCAAGCACTCCGTATCCTCTCCCTGTGTGAGAAGATTCGGAGTACTTGATGTCATCCTCTCACAGTACTTGATGGCATCCTGATGGCATAGCATTCTCTCACATGTGCGAAGGTACCATGGTCCCGGTTTGTGACCTTCCCGTCACGGTGCCCTGCAGAATTCTTCAATGCGCTCTGCGTCGCACCTTCAGGTGCAAAGTCTCACTAACATCTTGCTGTTGTAATGATGAACGGGCGCTTCTGGTTCCGCAGTTTACCAGTATTTACTTAATCTCTACTTGTACTGGTCTTGTCTAGTGATATTAATTATCTTCGGCCGCACAAGGTTCTGACACGTATACCGTGTTGCATCCACGGTACAGACGGAAGCTGGCATTTCAATTGAAAGCACAGTGTGATGAACCTGATAACTATACAGACTATACTATGATATATACTATGAGACTATACAGAAAGCACATTCACGAAAATGCAGGCATCCACACCTGCAAGTAAATGTGACTTTTCGTCCCAACTCGGAAGTGCGCATCGCCCGGCTGTTGGGCCTCATGTCTCCACCATCGCAGTATAGACGATGAAAGTGGCTCGTTGTTGAAACAAAAGTTTAGCTCGGGAATCACCGAAGCGCGTTGTTGATGACCACTTGTGTCGAGAAACGGCGCTGCCCTCCATTGTCTAAAGTGGAGGCGGAGCACGAGCCGCTCTCAACGTCGACTTGAAACAACGTTCAGCAGCACTTCGACGGGTGCTGGTTGATATAGCCATGACTTTATGGTGCATAAGTTGAGCTGCTTAGGTGACCCACACAAGGGCACTGACACGTAAATGCGAAACAGACCTTGGACCTGTGTCCGCTTGCGCAAGGTATATATATAGAGGACAAATGTGCAAGAATTTGGGATGTTACGTTTCGCTGCCTTTTAGCAGGAGCCACGTGGACACTACCTGGTCGCAGCCGCCACCGGCGGCAGCGACAGCGGCGGCCACTAATCTCAGGCTCCTGGCGTCGGCCAGCGGAGGCGCCTTCGGGACGCTACCGCGCGCATCGTGCCCGAGCTTCCTGGCCGTAGTGGTGTGCTCGGCGCCCGACCATGCGCCCGAGCGCCAAGCCATCCGCGACACGTGGGCCCGCGACGTCCGGCCGGGACACAGCGCGGTCTACTTCCTACTCGGCCGGCACGCCGAGGATGCCGCCGGACAGAGGACCGTGGAAAGGGCTCGCGTGAGGTCGGTGTCAAATCACGGTTGAAAGTATTCGTCGCCGCTGTCAGTTCTCTGTAGGACAAAAGGACCACTGCCAGTGTGCCCCTATCATCCGACGAGTTGCAGTGTGCCCCTAGCATCCGACGAGTTGCCGGAGAATTATAAGTTGCCGGAGAATACGAAGAATTATATCGCATCAACTGCTTTGTGATTTTGGCCTCCGACTCTCACCCGTCCTCAACAATTCTTGCCTGCCGTTGCAACGCGTACCGAGTTTGGTTCCCTTTCCTGCCCCTGGTTTGCGCTTAGATGCTCAGAATTATTAGTTTCTGGCGAAACTAACAGCTTGCTCCAGGAAACGTTCGTGAAGTAAAATATGGGCGCCATTGTCAAACCTTGACAGCGCTGATTTTCTATTTTACTGCTGTTGCAACACTCTCAAGCAAATGGTTATCTCCTTCGGGGCTTATGTGGTCCCCCAACAATAATCATAATCGATCTTGCGTACACTTACATTGTTCATACACTATGCGCTCGCTATGTGCTTTCCCGTCAGGAAAGCTTTGTCACGCTTATACGCGGATGCCGTTCATGACCTGAAAGCAGCGGGGGCGCAGCGTTAAAGGAAGCACGTGCACGCATGATTGGTGACGATTTTTATTGGGGGGACAAGAAACGCCCCATAAGGCGCAAATTTTTCTTGGAAGGAACTCGCTCACTGGTTATATACGCGACCTTACAGGGAGGCCTGCACTGTCATTATAACAGCGCAATGTTCGCGGAATACGCTTGTACAGTAGGCTAAAGGCTTCGCCTTTATCAAAGTCGCTTACCTTAATTAAGCAACAAGGGTGTCCCAGTGTCACGTACGTGGCATTTGGTCAGCCAGGCGGTGCCATCTGGGTAGCACAATTTCTGGGCACTCAGACCGCTAGAAAAACACAGTGGCTGCACGCATGCTTGTATGAGTCGCGAGATATAGAGCTCGAAGGCACGGAGCCCGTTGAAAACCACGCTTTGAAAATCAGATAATACGGGTGAACGTCGCATGCGCATGTTTTTAATAGGAATACACGTATTTTTGGCTTCCAGCATGATGTACGTCACCACTTACACCGCGTTGGTCTCCTGGAACCCCCCGTATTCAAAAAAAAAAAAAGCTCATACGCTAGAATTGTTCGTGAAATTCCATCCAATCCTGCTGTTGGACATACTCTGAGCTAAGGCGGCCTGCCAATGGCAAAGAACATTTACGAACGACATCTTTTTGAATTCGGCCTCTGTTAGTTACATGTATCCGCTTGGAGTGTCGGCTGCACACAAGGACCTCGTTGCTGGCGTTGTCTAGCCTGGCATGACGAAAGCACTCGTGTTCGCTGCTCGCTGTCTCTATACGATTGCATTTGCTGTTGGTCGATCAGTGTAGCGTCTCGACTCGTACCATAAAGACCTTGGGCCGATTTCATAAAGACCTTGGTCCATCAGTGTTTCTTTCCATTGGCCTGCCGCCTATGTTAATGATATGCTCAGCATCAGGATTGGCGTGAATTCTCTCATGAACCATTATATCGTATGGGCTTTTTGTATATTTTTTGTGCCTAACGAACCCTTGCTACTACATCTAAGCGGTGTTGAAGGAATGGGACTAGTAGATTTTCGCTTCCGCCAACTATGAAGCAGTGTTGTATCGTGCATGGTCTCTTAGGAGTGGTGGGCACGGAAAGGCAGGTTACCACGATATTCAAGGACAAAACTCATTAGTGAACGAATTCGTCCCCGCAAATAAAAACTATACTTCGGCTGGGATGTATGATGCTGACAGAACTTCAGATGAAATATACCGCTGGCAATCTCACCCCTGTCCTCCCCCCTCGTTATAAAGCGTCATTCTGAGTTCCGGCTGTCCTCGCGTAAATTCCACAATGTGCTACCTGCTCGGTGCTCACATCTGACAATGACGGGTCCGTCACACGAGGAGGTACAAAGCTTGCGACGTCAAAACAATCTGATAATGCAACCGCATCTTGTTCAACAGCTGAAAGTAAGCTTCGATAGCAGAGACGAAGCGTGAGAGAGCTTACGGCGCAACAGAGATGAAAACATTATAAGTACAAAACAAGTTGCCATTAACCAGTTCCGCTCCTGAAGAACGTCGTAGAACATGGCCGTCTGCGTTGTAAATTTCCGTCTTCGTCATCTCGTCTTTGTTTGCAACTAAATGCAGGTCGCTCGGCTCGGTACAGAGCGACGACTCGTCGCTTCTGCCCGAAATCTCGGTGTTCGGAGACGTGATCCGCGCCGACTTCGAGGACACCAGTAGGAATCAGACGCTCAAGTCCCTGCTCCTTCTCCAGTGGGCGCACACGTTCTGTCCGCGTGTCAGCTTCATCCTCAAGGCGGACGACGACGCGTACTTGGACCTGCCGGGCTTGATCGGACTGCTGGAGGCGAAGAAGGCCGCCTTCGAGAACGACACGCGCCGCGGCAACCGCGCTGGCTTCCTACTCGGCAAACGACACGAGAGCAGACCGATGGGTCGGAAACGCCGAAGGTGTGTGGCGGTACTACAGCTAGCTTAGGCTTTCTCTAGCGTGTGCAGGACAAAACAAAACGACATTAAGCGCGGCTTTTCAGTGAGCTTCACTCACAGACGTAGAATATGTATTCGCCTATTACTCTTCATACCTTCGTGAAGACGCGTCATCCCTCAATGTTGTTCGCGTCCCCAGATTGCTTTCGACAATGATGATCAGATATAATGGAGTAGGGCGTCAAAACCAAGCAACTGCTTATACGTATTGTTGCTTTTGGTGAGCAGGGGCTTGTGTGATTTTGCAGTGCTGGTAGCTTGTGCAAGTCAGCGTATCCTCGTCTCGGCCTGCCTTCTGTCCCATATGCTTAAGCGCTGTTATATCTCTCTTAATCATTGATAACCCAGGAACACATATTCGTGGCTCACCACGTGGTATTTTCCGCGGAGTCATGGCTCCGACTAGCTATCATGCTTAGAGTAAAAAAAAGAAAAGGTCATTTAAATAGGGACGAAACATTTTGCAATGACAATGCTATAGGGCGCTGCATATAAAGTAAAAATTTGTGCGCTGCTCTTTAAGGTTGGACAGGTGAACTGAGACACTTATCTCAAATTGTACTCGTTAATCTAAAAGGATCTCACCAAATCCCCGAGCAACAGCTTGGACTTTGGCATGTTTTAAAAACTGCTAGGGAGGTACTGAATTCCTTCGGTTGGATAACGATGAAGGCTGTCTTGCGCACCTATTTTGGTTCCATGTAGGGATTACTTGCGACTGTTATGCGCACTGTTTCCGAATCGGTAGCCCGTATCGACAAAAAAGTTCTTTCATGTTTTTTTTTTCTGAATTTTCATGTATACATATTGAAGACAGAGGGAATTAGCGATAATCCCTGCATCAGCGTAAGGTCTGCGTAGCCTCCACACTCATTACTTTGACAGCAGCAGAGTCAGTTTTTGTTTTGCTTCAGGTTTTTGCTACAGGACTGGGGTAAGGAATTGTGGCATGCGATCGATGGTGTCCAAGACAGCGCTAATTGACATAGCTTTACATTAATTCAAACTTCGCACTTCGAGCCAGCGAGCATTTGACATTTCGCTCAGTTTACTACTTTTTTTAGAAGCATATGAGGTGAATGATTCTTCTGAACGATGAACAAGGACTGTTTGTGCTGAGCCATACGTCGATGTTTCTTGCTCTGGCTAAGGGCGAACAAGGAAGTCAAAAGCACTCACACTGTGTCCCACGAATAATTTCTTCAACTCGAAGAGCATTGTAGTCTTCTTGGTTAAGCACCAAACGTGCGTTGAACCATTGCACGTAATAAAAGCAGACTTCGCGTGCTGTTTACAGGCGCGGTTATCGCTCACTGAGAAGGTGACGGTATTCATTAGCGACCACAGTGTTATGGTTTTAAGTCATGCAGCTCAACTCGTCAACATCCGTCCTCGAGGACATCGTCTTTCCCGCTCTCCGTGTTTATCTAGTTTATCTAGTTTTAGTAAGAAGTTTGCCTAACGGCCGAATTTGGAGCGTCGCCAGAAATGTTGATACCGCGGAGCCCGTGAAACAACTTCTCGGCCGTGGAACATAGCTGGCACGGCCGACTCGAAAAGTGCAAGCGTATCTGCGTAGGTGGCCGTAGTTATACCAGCATATATACCCACCTCCTATCCCCATTATCGCAAACAATCCAGCTTGTGAGTCGTCACAATATGCTAGTAGAGTGCGCCGATTTAAAAAGTAGTTAATCAAACAATCGTGCAAACTATTGAGCACCTGTTGCCGCCTTTACAGTGTCGGGCCAAATCTGTAACCCTTACTTTTTTCGGTTTAGGCTCGGTGCGGGTTCAGGCACTCTAAAGAAAATTGCTGTTTGGGTTTGGGTTCAGTTCCGCCCAGAAATGAGGTTCGAGTTTGGTTCGATACACTGCATAAATGTCCAGGTTTCATCAAATTTTAAATAAACACACACTGCATAAGCAAAAAGTTTACGTCATATATGATTATCATTTTTTTAAAAAAGCTTCTCTCTCTTTCTTTCCTTTTTAAATATTAGATTTTACGGTCGACTCTCTTTATGGACAGTCTGGCAGGGATCAAACTGTTCTTATCGACGACGCACGATTCCATACCTGCATGGACATTTCGGACCTTCCTCAGCGCAAATATTTCGCTAATTTTCTACATTAGTGCGTGCTTTCAAAGCGGAACTATCTTCCCGGATCCGGATGATGCTGCGGTGTTTGGACTATGGAAAGGAGGGATATGGAGACACGCGATGCGTAGAGGGGGTGCTGGTCAGGAGGGGATGTTGCGCAAAGGAAGGTGAAAACCGTCCTCCGCCTTCGCGCCAAAGAGGACACCTGTGTTCCGTCTTGCGGCAAAAAGGACGCGCTCGGCGCTGCGAGTTGCGTAATGTTGGTATACTCAACGAAAACGAGGCGCACGTTTGCGAGCAAGTTAACGCACAGCCACACGTCTCGCTGTCAAACCTGTGCTGGGTTGTGGGGTGCAGCCGCGCAACAGCCGCACAAAACGACGCCTCGACTATAGACATGAAAGCAGCGCTAACTTCAAACTCTAAACTAGGAGTCGGTGTCTAGCTGGACCTATCCGGAAGGGGGTGCAGTGTGTAAACTGTGCCTACCCCGAAGACTGTGCGATGCCGGATAGATACGCAGTATCGCGCTCAGTGTGAGCTACAACGCAAAAGCACGTGGCAAAGCGCTCGCGCGTTGTACCTCATGCTGAGCGCAATAGTACTACCGTAAAGTACAGGATTGGGACATAGAAGGATTCGCATTTAACGAATAATAACAATAAAGCCCGCCCACAACTATGAAATACACAAATCGCCTATTGCTGCGCGCTTACAGGTACTACGGAAGCCCAGCCGGCTCGTGGGTTCCAATCTACCTGTCCGGTGCTGCGTACGTGATTTCAGGGGCCATCGTGGGTCCGATGCTTCGGAAGGCGCTGGAGACTCCCGCCCTGCACCACGAGAATGTCTTCCTCACGGGAGTCGTCGCGTCCAAGCTGCACCTGAGACTGTTCAACTCGCCCTGCTTCGCCTGCTGCGACGAGCTGACAGACCCGTGCGCTTACCGCGGACTGCTGGCGGCCACAGTCGCCAAGCCCGACGCCCTGCGCAGCGCGTGGAGGCTCGCTCGTGGTCAGACGGGCGGTGCCTGCACTCCGCTCAACAACAGCACCGACCGCCACTGCTGATGCGCCGAATTTCTGCCTTCGTGCTGTTGTGCTGTATTACAATAGAAACTGACGATCTGTGACGGTGTTTCTGTACATGTCTGCGGAGGGTCGTAACGGCTACGTATTTGTAGGACTACAGTAAACGGCTGTGTCCTTCTGTTTTGTCTTTTCAGTGCTGAGCGACAAAGTTGTAACATTTGGATGGTCCACCTTGAGCCATTTTGCACGCATCAGAAGCTCGTCGTGGTGTCGGCATTGTGCTATCTTTTAATACTAGTGTAGCGGCAAGGACGAGGTCACGAGAAGAGCACACGGCGTTCCTGTCGTGTATCTACACGTATCCTCGTCTTGTTTGCGCTACGCTATAGTACTTCCAGATGGCACACCAAGAATCCCACACTGCAACAATATAGTAGACGATTTTTTTTTTTTTTTACACGAGCGGATAGGAAAAAAAGACAACACTAACACGAAAAAGAAGGAAAAGTCTGAAAGTGGCCGCGTCTACAGCTTCCCAATCTTGTCGCACACGCTCTCCACAGCTTCGCACAGTCCTTGGACCGATTGGTCGCTGCTGGTTGTGGTGGAAATTTTCATTCCTGGCTGGTCTGAAGATGAACTTGCGGCCAGCGACCTTTTCGGCGTCATCAAATCGTTCGCCAGAGAGATGCCGGGTTCTGGGATCTTGTCGCCCCAAACTTCCCGCGCGGGTCTATTCAGAACCTCTTGCGGTGTCCTGCGGATAATGTCGTCATACCAGTCATCCACCTTGCGGCATATTTTTTCGGCGATGCTGCGCGTCTCGTTGAGGTAGCCCTCAACCGCACTCTCCAATTCTTTGACCAGTTCCTCCAAGTGACGCACTTGTTGGTCGCCTCGAGAAGGTCCCGGCACCCCACTTGATTTCGGTGGAACCTTCTTTGGTCCAGGCATGACGACAGGGAGAGAACGTATAGAATGTATGCGATCCTTGGACTGGTGGCTGAGGAAGTCGTGGTCCGACAAAACGCGCGCACCCGCCCCGCGGCACGAGCCTCGTCGTCTTCTTTCTCAAGAAAGAAGGCCGGAAATTCAACACACAGCAGTGCGACGAGCAGGAATATTCATCTCTTCCTCCTTTCTTTTAACGAATAACAATAGCAACCGATCCTCTCTCTTACTCGCTCTCGATGATTGTACATCCGCCTTAGCGCTCGTGCCCAAATCCCTTATTGGTACATGTTACGAACTGCTAATACGTGTGCCGTATACGTTCGTCCTCGAACAAGTCTCTTTGAACGGCTCCGCACATTCTCCTCGGTCATCAGTAACATACGGCGGTTTCTACACACGAGTCTGTGGAAGTCATTCCTGGCCGGACAGGCGACACAAGTTTTTTTTAGCCCGGCAACAGCTTCTCGCTAGTTGTCAGATCTAGAGCTCATAACGGGTCTTATAAGGCAGTGAGACTTCATATCTGCCATCTGGTAGCACTATTGTTTCCCCATAGTGGAGCTAATCTCACTTGGCTTTGTCGCAGAATTCATTATTTCCAGGCCCTCCTGCTCCCAAAATGAACAGGACGAATTCGTCGTCAACTTCTCTGCGAATCTTCAACAAGCAAGCATCCCTTGAAACACGGGTGGGGCATCCATCCTTTGGAGGTAATTGGTGATGTTAATGCGACTAACAATATTTCTGATGAAGCGTGTGTAATTAGTGATGATTTGTTTGTATGTTATTATTATTATTATTATTATTATTATTATTATTATTATTATTATTATTATTATTATTATTATTATTATTATTATTATTATTATTATTATTATTGTGAAGACTATAATTATTTATGTGCGGAGACCGAGACATGTAAAATTTATGTAAAAATTCAGAGTGTTTATTGCAGAGCTTGAAGGGGCACGGCCGGGTTCTTCTCTCGTACTTCGTTTCGCTTCTTTTTTTATTTTTCATTGAAGTGCATCACATACGGCACATTCCCAGCTGCACGCCCCAGCCGCCTATTCCCGAATTGTCTATTCGGGCACATACCCAGCGGCGCATACCCATGACCCAAGTTGGCGTGAAAGAGGTTAGAAACAGACGTAGATACCTGAAAGTGCTTGAAGAACACCGAAGAATGCTAACCGCCTTAAAAAGCACGATGTAGCGCACTCGAACTGCGAAGACAACAGAACCCCGATGATGCGCCCCAGTCTGCAAGCTGACTGCGCTTTCTTTTTTACGCGTTTATCACAGTGGCCACCGAGAACGATTACAATGTAATGCGTTTTATGCTCTTTTTGGTTTGGATGTGTCTCCAGTAAAAATCAGAACCATCGGCGATGCAGCGGGCGGCTTATCATTACACCCGATATAGTTTTTAGCTCACTGAGAATCTTCTATAAACGTACATTTGACATCAAGTTACTAATCTTTCGTATGTGGTTACTTTGGGATTCTTTCTTGCCAGTACATAAGGAAAATGTTTTCTGTACATAAGACTACTGAACAGTTAATAGGAATTGAATTCTGCGATTGTGCGCGCCGAAACCACGATTTGATTATGAGGCACGCCGTAGTGGGGGACTCCGGATTATTTTTTACCACCGTCTTTCACCTTCCCCGATGCACGGGACGCGGGCGTTTTTGCATTTCGCCCCCGTCTAAATGCAGCCGCCGCGACCGAGATTCGATCCCCCCACCTCGTTCACAGTATAGCGCAACACCATAGCCGCTAAGCCACCGCGGCGGGCAGTTCATAGGACACTCACTTTCTCCCACATACCACAAACGGTGCGGACCACCGCCTTTGCCACGGGCCTCAAGCCGTTCTCATCGTACAGTAGACATTCTGCTAAACAGCAGGTTTTTCTTATTAGGGCGAAAGCTTTAGGCGGCTCATGGGACGAAAAATCGGATGTCCGGAGTTACGGCCCAACCAACATTCATAGAGAGTCGAACCCTCGACCTTTAGTGGGAGTCGAACCAACGACCATTGGTGTTACTTAGGGCGAAGTTAATTAAGGTACAGTTGATTAAGGTAGACTTAATTGAGGCGCTCGAACCCATGACCTTGGGCGGGAGAAAACAAGCAATAGGAAGTAACGCATTCGAATGAAAATGTCAAGTAATGCAACGAATGTCTCGTGAGCACGCAGGCTTTCGCCTTCATCCTCTTTAGCGTGAGCTAAAGTGACTGTCAACTTTTTCTATATTCTTAAGTAAACGATCACGCAAACTTTTTTAACATTTTGCTAGGTTTGTGATTCTTATTATTGTTACTACTACTACCATACACCTATAATTTTTTTCTTATCGTTCAACCACCCGCTTCTTTACCGATCCTCCTTTGTGAGCATGTGCCAATGTCTGGAATCATCATCATCATCTTCGCCGCACCGTTTGAAGCTGAAGAAAAAGAACATGGCGGGCAGGCAACGTCTCCAGCAAGCTTATCTCGAGGTATGTGTTTTGCGCATATGTTGGCTGCAGCACGATAATGACTACTGGGCTGATAGCGACGCATCCGGGGTCCTTCTTGTAAGACGTTTATTTTGGGTCACACTGTACACATGCCTCCTCGGTGTCGTTCCGCGTACTCCGTAACCTCCGCGTACTGTATAGAGGCTCGAGACACACACACATACACACAACATAAAAATTAGTCTGAGAGTCCTTAAATGTACATAGAAAAGACGTACACCCTACCGATCGGTTCGCATTTCAAGCTATATTTCTCGTTTCCGTCACAAATGTATGCTGCGCACTGAGTGAATTACTGGCGCCGTTGGTGACGCACGTCCTGACGTCAGCATAGCGGGCACACTGCCAAGAGTTCGGACGGGCAGGCAGCACAAACGATAACAAGAGCGCTTACGTTGACGTTTTCCGTCGTGGGTGAATAGGAGAGAAAAAGGAATGTGAAAGGCCCCTCAACAAGTTAAAAAAGTGAAAAGAATAAACAAAGAGAAATCGGGCTCTAAAAACTTTACTGAAGTGCGAAACAACTCAGTCATAAATGTGGAGGTATAAATAGAGTAACGAATGCAGGCTTATTGTGCAGGCCGAATGACTGAATTTAACCTATACTATATGTGTGATGTTTTCTATTTATAAACGCCGTATATATTTGCTCGTATACGT
>NC_051154.1:202863963-202971463 GCF_013339745.2 Dermacentor silvarum | reverse complement strand
CCAACGAACGCAGGGACGTTTACTCGCTTGGATTTCATGAAGTGTGAGCCACAATGTGTGATGCATACAGGACTATGGTTTATTCTTCGGAGGGCATATTTCGCGCGGCCGCGCGATCGAGCCACAGGAGAAGATAAACAGGAAAGTGCAGTGGCTCGCGGCCTATAGGCGCGCTGTCTATAGCTCCGTAAACGGAAAGCACGCGAGCAAACCTTGCGAAACGCACACAGCGTGTATGCCCAACTGCAATCAGCTACTCCCCGCTGTTCAGCGCCGCCGACGGTCGTTTGCTCGCGCCAGCACAGAAGGATATGGTGCACGTTACGGCAGGTACGACTGTAATAGCTGTGATCGCTAGTTGGTAGAAAAGGTAGAAAAGTGTTCACGATGAAGGGACAGTCCGCTTTGTCTCTCCTGTGCCTGAACGCGATCACTGCTCGATCGACATTTTGCAGTCGAATGGCACGCACAGCATTGAAGGCGTCGAATGGACAGCGTCATGCCATAGCTGCGCTCACCGCGCGTCGTGCCGACCGCTCGGTGCGATGTTTCCTTAACGTACACAAATGGCAGCGCCCTTGTAATGTGTGTACAGGTATCCCTGTATGTAATCCGTCACCAAATCTAAAGGCACCGCACTCCTCGCGATTCGATCCGTTCGAACTATAGTCGAGATTTGCGCCTGCATTCGCTGTATAGTTACAACCTCCTGCCAATGGCAGACGACATGGATTCACCGCTCGTTATCCGTGTTTTACGCCAGTCACATTAAAACACAGCTCTTGGTGTCAACAATGGTCCACCAAGGGATGTAGTTGGCTTCAGCTGCATTATTCCTTCTTCGATCACTCTTGATCATTTCAAGTTTCTGCCTTCCTGTGAACTTCTGCATTGTTTGAAGCCCTGGGTCGTGCTGTATAAAGATTATTTTCACTTTATTCTTTTTTGCGCTTCGTTATTGACTCGAAGGAAGACGCTTCCACTCTATCGCCGAAATCGGTCACTCAACGGGAGCGGATGATGAGAAATGAATTGGATCAGACGACAAGGATGCTCACAGAAAATGGCCTCTGAAGAGCGACATGGCAACACACACAATCGATCAATCAATCGATCAATCAATCAATCAATATATCAATAAATCAATTTTATTAATGTGCTCAGGAAGAACCTGGTGGTCTCGGTACTGGCGCAGGTGAGAAGGGGTATAACATACACAGATAGATATACCGGGTGTTTCAGCGAACAGTTTCAAAAATCTGTTAATTTGCTTGTGGCAGATAACCCAATTCTAGTTCATGTGCTGGTCAACTCGAAGAGGTGGACATTACTTGCACAAAAATTGAAATGCATAATTGGCTAATTAAAAAAAAACATCACTAATTACGGGTTTTAACTAATTATTTTATGGTCCATATAGCAATGTACAAATCCTAGCCATGCAGTTCGCAAGACGGATTCACTTGGAACAAATTCTTAGGATGACACCAGTTTCGAGATATTGATATAGAACAGCTACACGTAACAATATTATTTCCCGAACTTTGTGGAGAAATGCATCGGCGTACCATTTACTTTCTTAGCAAAATGTCCTTTTATGCATTGAAGCACAAAAGAAGATGAAAGAAGGTATGTCCATTTGCGCGAGCTTTGTAATAAGGAGGTCATGGGAAACTAAAACGCTTTACTTTGGTCAAAGTAAAGGGCGTCTAATTGGCCTCTATTATGTACCACACTGGAAGCATGGGTCATAAATGTGACTAAGTTCGTTGTTATGGAGGGCCCCGCTACAAATCCATGCTGTCCATCTATTAAAATAGTCTTAGCGCTAACAGAAAGCACGGAATGCAATACAGATTCAAACACTTTTGACACAGCACAGAGGATAGATATAGTCCGGTAGTTGGTAATTGAACTTCTAGCACCCGATTTGTGTACGGGAACTACCCATGCTACCTTCCAAGCGCTAGGAAACGTACTAGACTTTAATAATAATAATAATAATAATAATAATAATAATAATAATAATAATAATAATAATAATAATAATAATAATAATAATAATAATACATGCGATGCATTCCACACCCTGTTCTGTCTATGAATCATCGGAAATTTTTGGTCCAACGGGAAACAACAGAAATCAATCAGTCATATATACAATTTTTAAACCATAATTAACATTCATGCAGTCGTTAACACTTAGCTGACCTCTGTAACGGCCTTCCGATGATCATATTTCTTTTGTAATAAATTTGGCAGTACTACTTACTGCGACGATGGTCGTAATGGCGGTGATGATATTCAAAAGTTGCTCCGTTTACCTTTTGGCAGACGAAGTGTGGAACTCAGAAGCACTAGAATGCGCGTTTGCTGTTGAACATGCTTCTGTTCTTATGTATACATTCCAATTTATATAGGTCTATACATTACCCTAATTACCACTATCTCTTTCTCCCTGTTGCATTACAGCCTAACGGAAAAGACACACAGAACATGTTGATCAACGAGAGTGCCCGCCACAATGACATCATCCAAGCAGACTTCCGCGACACATACCGCAACCTGACCGTCAAGACCATGTTCCTGCTTAAATGGGCCTACATAAACTGTTCGAGCACCCGATTCGTGCTGAAGGCGGACGACGACATGTTCGTGAACGTAGAAAGGTTGCTAAGCTTCCTCAAGGCACACGGCGGAAACCGGCCACGGTAACGGGCATTGCAATCTACCGACGCTACAGAGTGATCGAGCACTTGGGCGTTGGATTCACAGAGCTTTTCGTTCGCAATATGTGTTTCTTCGAAGCCTTCGATATCCTCTCATTCGCGGTCACGACTGCACGCCACTATTTGTGCCTCTTAACCTCGTTCCACCTTGGTTCCAGAAACAGTATAAGTGGAAACTTTTTTGAAAATATTTTCCAATTACTGAAGTGGAACCGCGTTTCAGATAAAATCACAAAATATAAGGAACGGCGTTTCATATATCTCAACATTTTACTTTTCAAATTCACATCAGAATAATTAGGTGGAACGAAGTTTCAGGGAAAGAACCAATATTATCCAGAACACTATCCAGAGCCCCACAGAAATCTACGCGTGGAATCATAATATTTCGATTGATTGATTAACCTGCCAGAGCTGTGTCGTACGTGCCGTAGTGGAAGGCTCGCGATTAAATTGGGCCACCTGCGTTTATGGCCGCGTTATCTCATGAATAGAACAGTATTTCTGCATTCTGTCCCCATCGAAATGCGGCCGCCGTGGCTGAGAATTGAACCCCGGACCTCGTGTTCAGCAACACGGCCCCATAGCCGCTGAGCCACTAGATTGTCACTCCACTAGCTCGAAAGCTTCGTAACGTCGCGTACTTACACCTACGGTGGGAGCTTTACGTCATATGGTTCCAGGAAAGTATTTAAGTCTATGTTCACGGAGATAGGCACTCACGTGGCTCCTTGATTTTGCTACCTCGGCGCGCCGAAAGCGCTCATGCGGGTGGTATGATGCCTCATCTGACCATTAGGACTCGCGGCGCACGACGCCGCCAGGCCATTCCTGGCCGGCAACGTGTTGCAGGGCCGAAAGACAGTGCGCCGAGCCGGGTCCAAGTGGTACCTGCCACTGTCCGTGTACCAGTCGGACTGGCTGCCCTCGTACATCTACGGCAGCGGCTACGTCATGTCGCGCGAGGCGGTGCGGCCCCTCTTCACGGAGGCGCTGTCGACACCCTTCCTCTACGTGGAGGACGTCTTCCTCACGGGCATCGTGGCGCAGAAGGTGCGGGAGCTTCCTCACTCGTGCGCGTGTCGCACACTATAGGCTCTGAAAGTGTGTACTGGGCTCTGACAAGGGCCACACGAAGGCCCTTGACGCTATTTACTTCCTGTGGCTATCATCGAGCTGCTGAAAGCCGTACTTTTTCGCTCATCATACGAGAGGGAATTTCCCGAACCAGAGCGCTGCACGGGCATGCTTGGCACCCAGCAGACACGGCCTAATTTCCCAGATTAGTGGGCGGTTATAGGAGTTGACAGTTTACTTCAACGTGTCTTATTGGGACTCCGACCCGCCGCGGTGTGCGTTTCCTACAACATTTGTAGAAGGGAAAGTAGGGCGAATTGGTAGGAATTCATCCTCTCGAGACATTCAGCGCTCAGAAACGACGAGAGCACGAAAGGAATGAAACATACGGACAGCGCTTCTGTACGTGTGTTCCTTGTCGCTTTTGTGCGCTTAATTCTACAAAAAAAATGAATCTTACAACCTCATTAAGAAAACCCACCGGCCTTATATAGCTCCCGCAACCAATAATCTGATATAATAACATAGCTTGTGTTCGAACCCGATAGGAAAATATCGCGGTTTATAGGGTATAGTGGTATGGTTGATGTATGGCTTTCTTATTCCTTGTCTCTTTTTTTTTCTACATGAAAGAGAACAATTGTGCTTTTTATCCAGCTGATCGGCTATGTATGTGTAGAGGGGGCCGATTTCACCAAGCTTTCTGTTGAGAAGAACTCTTTGTCCTTGGCCACCCACTCATGCTAATAATTGTGTTCGCTATCACGATCGGTCGACTCCTGTTTTAACGAACTGCCTCAGCGTCCAATGGTGGATTCGGTCCGGAATTTCGTGGATGAAGCGAATTATGGTCGAGTCCGAGAGTGCACTGAGCCTCATATTAATGGCAATTATTCTGAAAGGCTATTACGGCACACCTTGGCCAACAGCCACGTGTTATTTAATTTCTAATATTGGGCATGTGAAATGGAATGCTCGGTCCGCAAAACTGTACATGAGGACGAAAGAAAAGAAAGCATCGAGAACGCCACTCAGTAACAATGTAATCTTAATCAATAGAAGCAGGACCTATATCGCAATGCAAAAAAGAGCATGCAGTCTTCTTGTTTCTTTTCCGTCGTCCTCGTGCAAAGTTATGCTGGACGAACCAAGGAGGTTGAAAAAAAAAAGTTTTTTTTTTCAACCTCCTTGGGCAGAACCTATCAATATACACCAACTAGCCGAACAAAATACCGAAATGGGCATGTATTGCCAATTTCGTATTGGGGATGGCCGACACTTTCCAGCTTGCAGCAATGCCGGGAAAATCAAAGCTCTCACTTTTCGTCGAGGACGGCACCAACGTTTCCAGCACTTACGCTCCTCCGATGTTTTGTGCGGTACATCTCAATCGAAAAACGAGAGCTCATGGCTCGGCTCTTTGAAGTGGTTCCCTTGGACGCCATTAGTTGTTATGCCGAATCGCTTGCATCAGCAGTTGAAAACTGTTTCACGAAGATGTGCATCCCTCTTGAAAACATAGTTGGCCTTGCCTGTGGCAACGCCAGTGTAATGGACGGCCAACGCAATTCTTTGATGCCGAAATTGCAGGAAAATACAGACGCAAGTTTTGTGGTGATAGGCTGCATGTGCCACTCAGCCCGCATCGCTGCGAACAACGGGGCAATGAAGTTACCCATGCGCGTTGAAGATATCCTGAGCAATATTGCCGGTTACTTTAGCCGTAGAAGCAAGCGACGAGCTCAGCTGGCCACTTTTTAGGAATCACATCTCCAATGGAGAAAGGAAAGTGCTGCGTCCTTGTGAGACGCTATGGCTCAACCGTCATACATGTATTAAGCGTGTATGAGAAGATTTGGATACACTGAGACTTCTCTTCCAGGAAGCAGTCATCGATGATCGTGTTGTTGTGGCCGACAAAATCCTGAATACATGAACTGAGTCGCTGAAGCCTATTTAAGTTTCATGCGATATGTTCAGAACTTCTTCAACGAGCTAAATACATTTTTTTTTCAGCACCGTGAGAATCTCATAGCAAATCTCGAAAGAGAGAGCGAACGTCTTCTCAGGACCCTGTTGCAGAACTTGGTCCAACCTATAGCACAACAGAAATTAGTGACATCGTCCCCATGGGCCCACAAGTTTTGCTACCGTTAGATGGTGTCTACTTAAGCGAAGACTGCGAGCGCTGCATAGCTTTGAAGAAGGCAAGCAAGCGACCTTCGTGTTCGCTGTCAGATGTTTTAATAGAAAACTGTCCGCGAGGTCAAGATAACATATCCGTTCTCTGGCCCATTTTTTAACGCGGTCAAGTTCATAGGGCCACCCTATACTCTCAGGGTGAAGGCCAGAGCGGAGCTGCCAGTGCTGTCCACACTTCAGAAGCGTTATGCTAATTTGCTGCCTGACCCTGGAAGAATTGAACGGGAGAGGAAAACTCTCCCTTCATACTTTGTTACGTATTTATTACTTTATTGCTTTGTTTATACGAAGGCCACCGTAGAAAAAAAATTACTCCATCTCCCGCTAAAGGGAACCATGTGTGGATGCGAAGCAGCGGGGAGATGGTTAGCTTGAGCGGGAGATGGTTTCCCGTCCCATGTCAAGGTATATGTACTCGCCACAGAGTCAACGAGAGTTCTGCCGCCGTCGTGGCGGCTCTAAGTTTTATCTCCCCGGTGACGTCACGGCCAAGCTGTGGCTGGTCGAAACCAGCCGAGCCGACGTCAGAGGCGCCTGCTGCATTCACGGACACCGCGAGCGTTCGGCGCGAACGCGGGGACACGGAGAAACGCGGGCGGCGTCGGCAGCAGCTCTGCGCGTTGCCTCGTTGGTGCTGCTGCAATTTCTTTCTCGCCATTCGTTGCGCAATCCGGAGAGGAGATGAGACAAGGAGAGGAGAGGAGGAGGATGCGCATGCGCAGTAGGGGTGTGGACGCCGCACGGCAGATGGATGGACTGAGGGAGTGACATAGCCCCGACCATAAGATGCTTCGCATCTAAAAATCGACTGCGTCATTCTGTGTCAGCAATGGGAGAGATAAAAAACATATCATGGCACACAAGAATTCAAGAATATAACGGCATTGGCCCAGCTCATTTTATCTTTAACACGCTTTAACGCAAATACTGAAAGGATCTCGTCTAGTTTGACTCACGTCAAAATAAATAAGCGCAGTAACTTGGAGCTAAAAACCTGAATGCCGTCCTCGTAATGAAGTAAGCCTTAGCACGACTGGCCGGAACTGTGTAAATATGCGCGTCGAACAGCGCCATATTGAACTGCATCGAAAGAAAGCGTACTGAACAGACACTTCATGATGTTTTTAACAGAGGCTAAACAGATATTTTCACTTTCGTTGTCTGTTTGAGTTCGTTATAGCCTTGCAAGCAGCACAATTTTATGAATAAAGTGCTAATAAATCACCTTCGTGCCCTGTCCTTTGGTACCACACTAAAATATTATCCGTTTTCATGCTTGTATTACAATCTTCCGAACATTATCTTAGGCGACATTGCAGCGGATTCTTCAAAGATTCAATTTTATCAATAAAAGACGGCTTGGCAAACGTACGTATAACGTAAGTTTAGAAACGTATTTAGCAAAACTGCTTGTTTCGATTACTTTACGATTTCGGTCGAGCATATTGACATTCCGTCATTTATTATTAACGTTCTTTTTACTTAAATAATGTATTTAACTACGTGTACGAGGGCGGACCGAAAAAAAAAAAAGAACGGTCTGAGAGGCCGCTGCCATTCGTAGAAGTAGTACAGCGCAGTGTTATGTTTCTCTTACTGTTAATTGGCGTGTTTCACCTGCGGAATCATTATGGCAACGTTACAAGAACAAAGAGTGTGCGTGAAATTTTGTTTCCTGCTTAAAAAAATCACCCTTCCCCTGCAGAGAAAATGGGGGTAAGCGAAGCTTGTCGTGTGTGTATCTGACCTTCGTGGTGATTTTCTTTCTTTCTCTCTCTCTCTCTCTCTCTCTCTCTCTCTCTCTCTCTCTCTTTCTCTCTCTCTCTTTCTTTCTCTCTCTATTTCTTTCCTTCTCTCACTCTTTCTCTCTTTCTTTCTTTGTCTGACCCTCGTGGTGATTTTCTATATTTCTCTCTCTCTTTCTCACTCTCGGTCTTTCTTTCTCTCTCTCTCTCTTCTCTTTCTTTTTTGTCCCTGGTATGTGCCATTGAGCTTAGACCCTTTCTGCACTATCGCCATGGATCGGCCCACTTTTCAGCGTGACACCGCCGCCGCCACCACCACCGCCGACACTTGTGCGCCCATAAAGTCTTCGCTTAAAGTTGGCAGCGGAGATTCACCAAATGCTTCAATAGGCTTTCCATGAGTATGCTGCGAGCCGCACACACGTCTTCGACTGGTTTGGGTGCTTTAGCGTGGTGAGATGAGTGTTGAAGACCAATCTCGTTCTGGACACCCTGCAACGTCACGAAGCGAGGAAAACATTGAAAAAATCCGCCAGATAACCAACGACGATCGTCGTTTCACGATCGACCAAATTTAAACAGAGACAGGCGTGAGTTGGAGCTCGTGCCAGCGGAATTTGAGGGAGTATTTGCACGTGAGACGTGTTTCCGCTAAATTTGTTCCGCGCCTTCTCACACAGGAGCAAAAAACCATGGGCATGAATGTGTCCAGGCGTCCACAACGAGGTTGGTCTTCAACACACATCTCACCACGTTTAAAGCGCCCTAACCAGTCGAAAACTAGTGTGCGGCTCATAGCATCCTCCTGGAAAGCCTCTTGAAGCATTTGGTCAGTCTCCGTTGTCGATTTTTTAAGCAGGAAGCAAAATTTCACACGGATTGTGTAACACGTTTTTTTGCAAACACAGATTGTCGCAATTTTTTAGCGCCGGCCACACTGATAACTTCGGCTTGCTTTATAGGACTTCCGAAGCCCTCTGCGTTCAAAGAAATAATATTCAGGTTGTCAGCCATATTTAGTTATAAAAGTGCCACCGAACTGACACTGTTGAGCTGGGTATTAGTCCAATAGGGTAAATGCGTCCACGCCCGGATAGAAGGGCCATTAACTTTGACATGCAAAACTGCCATGGTGTCTCAAGAATGTTGGCCGAGTTTTGACTAAATATCTCGTCAACAAACTAAGAAAACCGGGCAGTAATAATAGCAAGATTAAATCACTTTGCTTTGCAATGCATGCTTTTAGCTAAACATCCTTAACAAAACAATAAAAAAGTGCAAAATTTCATTTCGTAGGCCAATTTGCCACATTTCGTTTGAAGCCTTGGGCGTTCGACTGCAGAACAGTTTCGGTTCCAGTGTCCTATGAGATCACTATGCCAAAAAAAAGTGTGTTTCAAGTTCTCTGAATGTACGAAACGCGTCTTTTGTGATATTAAATCACAAAAGCCTCCTTCCTCTTCTCTTCTTTTACTCCCCTCACCCCTCCCCTGTGCAGTGCTGTTGCGGTGTCCTCACAGCGAGAGACAGTTACGGCGCTGCACTTTTCACTTCAGTTTCCTTCCTTTAAAAATCACATTCTACTACTACTGCATGGCTGATAGTAGATGCTACCGAGGTGAAGCGGGATGACCTCATAGCAGTTAGCGCGCCGTATCTTTCGCTAACGAATAAGGAGCTGCAGTTTCTCGAGTCAGCACATGCATGCCGCCGTTATACGATGTATAGGATTTTATTCACACGCGTCGACATGATCTATGCGACAACCTGTCTGACTCTTTTAAATACGTAAGCAGTGCTATGGTTATCCAACGATAAAACTGTCCATACGCCCGTCCTTCGTGTAAAACGATCGCTTTCAAGATAGAGCCAGCAGCAACGTTTTCGTCAGCTGTGGAAGAAGACGGCGACGAACGCGCGAGCAGTGGCTCGAGCGCGTCTCTGTGACCACGTGACGCGTGCAATCAGGCGCGAACTAGGCACAATAAGCCAGAACTGTGGAGCAGCCGCGGCTTCAGATCGGAACGCCATCGGCGCTCCTGGCGCCGCCGCCTGCAGTGGTTTTCTTGACTGATCAGTTCACGTTGCGCCACCTTCCGCAACAGTTCGTGTCACCGCAGCGATGTCGCATTTACCGTAATGGCGCCAAGACGACCGCAGCCGCTGAGCAGTGCTAGGATTACTAGCAGTGTTGAGCGTGAGCACTCAACACCACTTACAACGAAATGATTACGCATCATTCTGATAACTCCCTGAGGAGATTCTACGTAAACGGTATATAATACGTATTACGTGCTACGTAATACGTTCCAGTAATCCGGAATTTTTTTGACCAGTGATCCGTAATTGTTGTTTCTCACCTCGCATTGAGTTGCTCCACGTTGGAGGTCAGCTCTTGCACGACTTTGGCGGTGAAGGCTGACGACGTGGTGCGGCGAGCCGAACAGCCAGCCACGACCACGCTCGAACGTAGCAGCAACTCAGCGCTGCGTTCGAGCGACGCCGTCAGCTAGCAAACAGACCGCTAGTATTTCCGAAGGATGTGAGAACTCGCTCATGCAGTTTCGCTGTCTTTGATGCGTCAGTTGTGACGCACACTGCCATACATATATGACAGTTTTTAGAGCGAAGCTGTTAGCCTCTAGTTGGTCGGGATGTTTCGTGGGCTCGTTCTGTGCTCAGCCAGAAACAGTACCGCCATCTCGCGGCCGCGGCCCCTCAGACAGACCTCACATGACAGCTGGAAAAGGGCTTTGTCTTTGAGTTTCTGCCTTTGACTTACACACAAGCTGCAGACACGATAGCTTCGGATGGCAATTCGAATATACGAGAAAACATATTTCTGTTACGTAACAGAAATGTTTTTTTTTTTTCGCATATTCGAATTGTCATCCGAAGCTATCGTGTCTGCAGCTTGTGTGTAAGTCATACCTTACGAATTGTCTGACGCAATTTACTTTGAAAGATTCGATTAGTTCAATAAGGCACTTGCGCTTTAGGCTGTATGCTGCACTTGAGCACCCGTGCGGGCGAGCGTGACGTATGTACGTCGCTTGTGATCGTGGTGCTTGTCTAAAGTCGGCAAGCTTCGGTGCTTGACGTCGTTAATTATTCGGTCTCCTTTCGCGGTGGCTTTCTCCGCTGTGCAGGTGGGCATCGAGCTGACAAACTCGCGCTGCTTCATCCCCTACTCAGCCAGGCACCCTTGCGACTACCGGAATTTCATCTCCACCCACGAGCGGGAACTCGTAAACCTCTGGATCGCGTGGCACAGCGTTCACCACGATGCCGACCACCTGTGTCCGCCAGCTGACGATAGCTTGGTGGCGTGCACCTATACGCCCGTTCCGAAGAAAAACGCGTTTCTCGAGTCGCTGTTGCGGTATCCCATTAGTGGCTATAACCAACGTGTATAGCTGCCGTCTGAGGTGGAGAAAGGGGGCGCGTGTGTGAAGGGACCAGAGTGTAAGGTGAGCGAGGACTCAAAGTGTACCATCTAGCCCTTAGAATGCCAAAGAGAAACACAGAGGCTGTAAATGCTTTGCAAAGTTCCTATCAGTTGATAAACTGGAAGACATCCCGAGTCTCGGGTATCCGTTCACCTATGGTTCCACGCAGTGCTGTTTCTGAATTCAGTGAAATCGAGTGAAGGAGCTCTTTGTTGCGACACTTGGCAACGGGAAGACCGCAGCGCTCCTACACTGAGATTCAGCTACAGCACGGCTTGGCTCTTGGTTGGCTATCAAGCCAGATTACCATGAGGCGTGAACGCACGCTGATATATGGTAACACCATTATATTCATTCTTGCTTTTTTTTTTTCAGATATCGTTTCATGCATCCGCAGCACTGCCGCATTACTGTCAATTCATTATATATATATATATATATATATATATATATATATATATATAATGCGGTCTTTCAGATGTAAAGATTAAAACCAGTTCACGAAGAACTTTTCTGCTCGGTCATTATCGTGATATTGCAATAAAACACTTCCAACGTGCAATATGTATCAAACGCTGACATGCTGCGTCGAGACTGTCTCCTGTAGCTCACCTGGATCTTCGAAAGCTCAGTGCGCTGAAATATGGGAAGGGGTTCGCAATTCCATCTCAAACCAAAAGCTTTGCAGCAATGACAGTGCTGCACATATGCGTACCACCATATTCCTCTCCCTCCGTATACTCGGGAACGGGTAAAGTCAAGTTGTGAAGGTATGTAAGAAGAGCAAATGAACAGAAACGAGTTTCATCTCATTACTCGAATCCTAAAGGGTGCATGACACCAAATTTTCGAGCTTCAATTATATCATCATCATCAGCCTATATTTACGTCCACTGCAGGACGAAGGCCTCTCCCTGCGATCTCCAATTACCCCTGTCTTGCGCTAGCTGATTCCAACTAGCGCCTGTAAATTTCCTAACTTCATCACCCCACCTAGTTTTTTGCCGTCCTCGACTGCGCTTACCTTCTCTTGGTATCCATTCTGTAACCCTAATGGTCCACCGGTTATCCATCCTACGCATTACTTGGCCTGCCCAGCTCCATTTTTTCTCTTAATGTCAAATAGAATATCGGCTATCCCCGTGTGCTCTCTGATCCACACCGCTCTCTTCCTGTCTCTTGACGTTAGGCTTAACACATTTCGTTCAATCGCTTTTTCTGCGGTCCTTAACTTGTTCTCGAGCTTCTTTGTTAACCTCCAAGTTTCTACCCCATATGTTAGCACCAGTAAAATGCAATGATTATACACTTTTCTTTTCAACGACAGTGGTAAGCTCCCAGTCAGGATTTGGCAATGGCTGCCGTATGCACTCCAACCCAATTTTATTCTTCTGTAAATTTCCTTCTCATTATATACTGCATGTTAAACCGTACGCGTCCCACAGCATGCAGCCATTTTTTTACGTCGCAGTTGAACCGTAGAGCCGCCTGGAAACACTTAGTGCATCTTCTACACGAATTCCGATAAAGTGCGCTTGATTATGCTCTTGAGGGATTTGCAAGCCGGTATTCCAGCAAGAGGGGTGTTCTATATATATAGTTAACTTAAAATTTGGTGTCATGCGCCCTTTAACTGTGTTCTTCCGGGGTGTGCTTTCGTTTCAAGCGTGAAAGTTTAAACTTAATACATACCTGGCTGCAATGAGCCCGCCAACTAAGGAGCCTCGCTGTCTCATCTACTGCCTGCATACGACTTCACTGAGAGAGAGAGAGAAGATACAAGTAAAGGCACGGAGGTTAATTAGAACAGAGAGGGGAGGAGAGATTAATAGAAGAAGGCAAAAGGATAGAGACATCCAAGGAGAGATATCCATCCATGCAAGCTAATTACGCCTTGTCCAAATGGTGCCAGCACCACCATAAGGTGCGCGTACTAGAAGGCTGGGGGCTGTCTTTAAATAGACCGCAGTCTGTACTTTCCACCACTGAAATAAGTCAATACTAAGGCGAGCTTGAACAGCTGAACTGGAAAAAGAAAGGACTAAGGGAGACAGACAAGGACTTCGTTGTCTCCCTCAGTCCTTTGTTTTTTTCAATTCAGCGGTTCAAACTCGTCTTATATATGAACCAACTAGCTCAGTTAAATACTGTTAAGACTAGGTTGACTTTTGCTCTCCGTTTATTTTTTTCTTTATTTGCCAGTCGTTTTGAACAGATGGCGACAGGTTGCAACACGTCGCCGCCTTTCGGACTTATGGGCGGAGTTCTTTGAAAACTTATCGACTAGCTTGCTTACACCATTGAGAAAGATAAGGGACCAACAGCGGCTTGCTTTATAGGGCTTCCGAAACCCTTTGCGTTTAATGAAATAATATACAGGTTGTCAGCCATATTTAATTACAAAAGTGCCACCGAACTGACACTGTTGAGCTGGGCATGAGTCCAATAGGGTGAATGCGTCCACGCCCGCACAGAAGTGCCACTAACTTTGACATGCAAAACTACCATGGTGGCTCAAGAATGTTGGCCGAGTTTCGACTGAATATCTCGTCAACAAACCAAAAAAAAACAGGTAGTAATAATAGCAAGATTAAATCACCTTGCTTTGTAAAGCATGCTTTTAGCTAAACATTTTTAACGAAAATAATAAAAAATGCTAAATTTCATTTCGTAGGTCAATTTGCCACATTTCGTTTTTAAAAAAAAACTTTGGGTGTTCTACTGCAGTACAGTTTCGATTCCAGTGCCCTATGAGATTACTATGCGAAAAAAAAAAAGCGTGTTTCAAGTTGTCTCAACGTACGAAACGCCTCCATTGCGATATCAAATAAAAGAAATGTGTGCCATTGCTCAAACACTAATATTTATAATATTATATATAATGTGCAGCAAAATTCATTTGTATATTTCTAATTACCTGCAGAGAAACATTTTTAAATGCTGCGCGCTTCTGTTATTACAAGTCTATACTGTAGCGTATCTTCAGCGTTCTTGCCAGCTTTACTGGCGACCAAACGTATGGCTAGAATGCCAGACTTTCTCCAGCGCTGGTGCAGCTAGCTGCAGCCTACATAGCTTCGGATATCGCAATAGACAGGTGCTGCTTTCAATTAAAGTTTCATTGCGAGGCATACACCGTGTATGTATGTGCAGACGGTCATTTGGCGGCTCACTGCCCAGTGCGGATGCCGACCATACTTCGATAACACGGTAGTGCTGTATATATGTCGACCAGGACTTGCCTGCACGGCGGGGCCTTCTTCGGGCGGTCGAACTTGCCGTTCGACTGGGGAGGCCTCCTTCCCCTTCTCTTCTTTCATTCCCCTCACCCCTCCCTTGTTGAGGTGTCCTCACAGCGAGAGACAGTTGCGGCGCTGCACTTTTCTCTTCAATTTCTTCCATTTAAAAGTCCCCTACTACTACTACTACTGTACGGCCTATAGTAGAGGCTGCCGAGATGAAGAGGGATGACCCCATAGCAGTTAGCGCGCCGTCTCTTTCGCTAACGAGTAAGGAGCTGCAGTTTCTCGAGTCTGCGCATGCCGCCGTTATATGTATATGTTTTTATTCACACGCGTGGACATGATCTATGCGACAACCTGTCTTTCTTTTTTTTTTCAGGGCATATCACCTACATAAACCGTCTTTGCCTCGCAATAAAGCTTTAGTTGAAAGTAACGCCTCCCCTGTAGTCTTCGTTTCGCTCTTCGTCCGCTTTTACGCTATCACAAGTTATGGATTCGTGCCAACTAGCCCGATCACACTGCCTGCTTAGTTGCAGTATTAAAGCGAATAACTCATGTGGCTCTCTTCCCCGTTTTCGTAGTCGGCGCTCGGAATTTCCCAGCCGATACGAAGGGCGCACGTGCTAAGCTGTAGCACAGCCGAACTGGGAGGCGCCGTTCGTCGCCCAACGATAAGCATGCCTCTGAGACACACGTCCTGTCGTTCGAGAGCGTTGTGGCCTCCGAACGTTCAGGTGAGCGGTGGTGGCGCTGGTGGCGCGCCCTTTCGGCACGGTTGCGACATCGCTCTACTGATTCTTCTTGGATGGGGATCCGTTTTAGTGGCATTTTTAACCTTCCGTTGCACACGGCCGCGATTTTCGACTAGCCGCCGCAAGCTAAGCAAGGGGAAGGGGCCCAGTCGCAGACGCCGGCACCACCCTCCTCATCCCATCCCGTTATCTAGTTTCACTGCGCCAGCTCGGCCCCGCCGAATCTATCTCCACTTCTGCGCTCTGTTCGCCTCGTATCAGCCGATTAGATAGGATAAACCTGTCACGGTAGGGAATGCTAGTCGCTTTGAAAGCAAACAAAATTAACCTACTATAACCAGCAGAGCATTCGATTGGGCGGTTCAAGCAACGTTGCGGGCCACATCCCGATGCATGCGCGGGCGGTTACGTAATGTTGACGTCAGGAGATTGGAACAAAAAGAGATTATTATAGATGAACATTATAGAGTCCCTGTACGTCAAAGTAATGTGGAGCCGAATTCGCAAGCCTTTTTAACAGCGAAGCTGTTCTAGCTAACCGAAAAAAATGGCGCCTGCTGTCGCGAAACCACGCTTAGCTATAACGTCACTGCGTTGCCTAGCAACCACCTCGCGTAGCGGCGTGTGCCTCGCCTCCTCTCCATGCCGTGCACAAGTTGCCTTGACATGGGACGTTAAGGAGAGTGAAGGAGAGCATGCGCGCGGCGCGCGCAATGCTCGGGAGAGGGAAAGAGAAAATGAGAGCGAGATAGAGAGAGAAAGAAATTGTAGCAGCACCAACGAGGCAACGCGCAGAGCTGCTGCCGACGCCGCCCGCGTTGCCTAGCCGCGCATGCACCGAAGCAGTAGCGACGACGTCACCTTGCGTTGCCTAATAACCGCCGGCGCAGGTGCGCGCTCGCTTCGCCCGACACAGACACGGCTCCTGCCTGCCTGCCTGCCTGCCTGCCTGCCTGCGTTTGTGGCATGCCAGGAACGCTGTCGCTCGTAGGCGCCGATGCGTCCAGCGCTAGTCACGCGAAATGTCGCGAAAGGGAAGGTACCTCCGAAAATGATCGCTCAAGAATACCTTCCCCCACATGCGCAGTTAAGTTAAACCAAGTTAACAGCAACCAAGTTAATACCTAGCAGTAACAGCCAGTAAGACTTGAGGATTGAAACTTTCGCTGTGCCTAAGCTTTGCACGACCGAGTGCAAACTTGCCCGCTTTTTTAAGTTGTTGTTGTTCGTAAGCACTCTTTGCCATTGGCTGATCGCGTTTGCTAATATTATAAACGCGATTTGAAGGCAGCTGCTCTTACAAACATTCATGGCTTAAGTGGGCATCATTATTATTACTGTTTTAATACTGTCCCTGGGCCCGTATTCAAAACAAGCTCTCGCGCTAGAATCGTTCGTAAGGGAAAATTCCAGCCAATCCTGGTGCTGGACATTTCATTAGTGCAGGTGGCTAGCCAGTGGCGAACAGCACTTACGAATGAAAAGCTTTGCGAACTCGGCCATGCAACGGACCCGAGTGAGCACCACGCCAAGAGATCGAGTTCTTCGTGCCCCGAATATCGTTCGCCTCTCCGTTCGACTAACGGTCGACTGTTCCGGTGGCTTACGTTCGACACGTTTCTGCCGCCCTCAAGCGATGAACATCGGCACCACCGTGTCGTAAAAGAAATCGGAAGGCGTCGCGTGCTCGCGTGCTTTCCGTAGGGTTCAAGTCTACGAATCATGCCGACTCCCTGTAGTATTATATGCACAAACGCTCCTGCCACTCCGCCCTCCGCCTGGAGCGGTCGTCGCGCTTCAATAGCGCTCTCCTCGGCGAGTACGCCTACTACGATGATGCGTGGCTTGAGAAACACGCCTCCACTGCAGAGTCCTTGGGGGGACGATGAAAGTGTCTGATTACGAATTTCTAGCTCAACTACTGCCGAAGGCAGTCACTGGAGCTCAGGGATAATTGACTCGAGAAACTTCCCTGCTCTCCGCTCAACCGAGTTGATGAGAAGCGCCGTGCCAATGAGGCAGTTGTGACCATACGGCCGTCTGACTCGCGATTTCCTCAATGCCCTGAGTCATCACACATAAGCTATAGCGTGATTAGTTTGTATTTCTTTGAAGTAGCAAAGTATTGTGCTGCACCTTTAACAGGTTGCTTGTACAATTTAATGCAATCTTGTCTTGAAGTAGCGAGCAAAAAGAACGTGGAGAAATAATATGCGACGACTGGAAAGATATGGAAGAAACGCAACTCCTTTACCACCTAGATGGTAAAATCTTTTCAAGAGCGTTCAGCCACCCGGATTTCACGTTCTTCTCGTATCAGAACTGAAAATCGATTTCTTCGCGCGATCAGGTTACTGCTATCTAACGCAGCGGCCATGTGGAGATTGCTTAATAGTTTAAACGAAACAAATTAGTGCTTAATACAAATAAAACTATGTACGTTGTGTTCGCATCCAACCGAAAAGTCGTACCTGAAACATGTGAGCTGTACATTGGGGGAACTGCTACAGAGAAACTAAACCCATAAAGTACATGATTACATTGCAATCGCCGCTCGGGTTCATTGTGATATTGCGATTTTGTAGAGGACCCCTTCCATGCATAGTGCTCCTAAGTTCTAAGGTCGCAACGCCCGACGGATATAGCTGCGTATCGTAGAGCGAGAAAGCGCATGAATGAGCTTCTGCATGTCGCGCGAAATCGTTCTGGCCTTGGCGCCGTAATTCTGATATATTGTTTTGTAACAGTGGCGTCTAACGTAGTGACAAGCAAAGCGGTGCAGGAAGTACGAATGCGCGACGGAGAGAGAGTGTCAAGGCGAAACAGAGAACGCGGCGGCGAGCATCTAGCTGTGACGCGGTGCATATGCCAGGGAATGACCGTGCCATGGAAAACATTAAACCGACTATTTGAGCGAGGGTTCTCTACTAATTTTTTTAAGGAACGCTGAAGCTCAATGTATATCATTCTCAGAAAACTTATTTTCATTCGTTTGGCGGGAAAGGAGAGTGTTATGGGATAACGTACTGGGCCTTGCATACGTTAAACGCGAACAATTTGTGGTACTTAAGGGTACACGATGACTTGTCGTATTTTATGGAACTTTCAAATTGTCGTTTTTGATCGCTTTAAAGCGCTCCCGAAAATCTTATCTTGTTCGGATGGTCGAAAACGGGCTCGCCGGCGAGATTCCTGTGCTCCTTTCCGATCACCCGACTCCAGATCTGACCCGTCGCGAGGCGCTCCCAGTATCGCTGCTGGAGCAGCCAAGAAATCTAGTAGATTACTGGTCACGTGGCTCCACCCATTCTCATGGTTGCGTTTGCGAAAGGGCGTCGACATTCACAGCGACCACGATTGTCATCCATGTAGGCTATGGTGCACTCGAATGGTACGTAGGCTGGCTGCGATCGCCGCCATGTTTAACATCTAAACGCAGTTGGTATGTGGTGGTGGCAGCGTTGCCGGAAGCACACCTCAGCTTTAGTTTCCGCCCCCCTTGCGCTAGCGCAAGTTATCTACTACTGGAACCCAGAGGGCCTCCGGGATCGGTCAGCTTGGATTCGGAGGATCACAGCGACCATCCGAATGTACCATTAGTTTTACGTACGGTAACGCTAGCGTCAAAAACAAAGAGAGATTGAGAAAGAAAGAAGGAAGAGGGAGTCACGTATTCCGCCATGATTACGAACGTCCTTAGGCGTACGCCGCCGAAACGTGACAGCATGCGGAGCTTGTGCAGTGAAGAGAACGTTGTTTTTTTCCGTAAGTTAGGCCCTAATGTTTGCTTTCGTACGCTATTCTGAAGCTGTCTAAAAGGAGAAAACGCGGATTCCGGGAATTTAACCCAAAACCAACACCTTTCCTAAGCAGTCACTCTACCATCTGTTTTGAACTTTCTACATGTATGCATAAAGTTTAAAGTTTATACATACATGGCTGCACTGAGCCCGCCGACTAAGGAGCCTCGCTGTCTCATCTACTGCCTGCATACGATTTCACTAAGGGAGAGATTCAAGTAAAGGCAGGGAGGTTAACTAGAACAGAGAGGGGAGGATATATTAATAGAAGAAGGCAAAAATAGAGAGACATCCAAGGAGAGATATCCATCGATGCAAGCTAATTACCCCTTGTCCAAATGGTGCCAGCACCACCATAAGGTGCGCGTACTAAAAGGCGGGGAGCTGTCTTTAAATAGACCGCAGTGTGTACTTTCCACCACTAAAATAAGTCAATACTAAGGCGAGCTTGAACAGCTGAACTGGAAAAAGAAACAAAGCACTAAGGCAGACAGACAAGGTCTTCGTTGTCTCGCTTAGTCCTTTGTTTTTTCTTGTTTTTTTTTTTCAATTCAGCGGTTCAAACTCGTCTTAGATATGAACCAACTAGCTCAGTTAATTACTATTAAGGCTATGCTGACTTCTGCTATCCCATTATTTTATCTTTATTTGCCAATCGCTTCGAACAGATGGCGATGGGTTGCAACATGTCGCCGCCTTTCGGACATATGGACGGAGTTCTTTGTAAACTTCGCGACTAGCTTAATTGGTTACACTTTTGTCTATAGAAAAAGTTTATTTCAACAAAAGAAGATACGAACACTGCTCGTTTTCGAAGAAATGTCCAAGTCAACACTCACTGACATATAACCACATAAACCAACGGAAGCGCACAGTTACACATAAACTAATTGTCACATTATATAAAATGACGTTGAATATATACAGTGTGACGTGACAGAGGCATTTTACATAATTTTTAGTGATGCTATGAGTTGTGTATTTATACAAATGATCACGCATACAAGATCACGCGCACACAGAAATCACGGGCACGTATACGTACTCTGCATAATGAATGAATACTTTTGATGGCCTGGCTACAAGAACCAGGCTGGTCGGAAATTAAGCCATACGCGTACATCAGCCACCGACAGGAAACGGCATGAGCACTGTTGAAGGAATTCATCTTCCCCAAGGAAGAACAACTCCTCTGACAGAAACGACAGCAGCTCAGAGTAGAGCCTCTCCAGAAGTGGAAACAGAGGGCGGTGGTTATGTCCCGCGGCAACTGCCTCGCAGCAGTTACGCCATAAACAAAAGGGCCCGCAGCAATTAAAAGTCGCGCGAAGCGGCCACGTGAGCAACGACCAGATGTATTAATGCGGTTAACTCCAAGGCCACGGAAACCAGCACGCATGGCCCTCCAAAATACCCTAGCAAGGACGCATTGCAGCAGCACATGCTTGTTGGATTCTTGAAGGGGGCAATTGGGACACAACGAAGATGGGACCATACCCCACCGCTCTAGTCTGTCACGTGTTGGGAGCACTTGCCACCATATAGATGCCACATGAGGCAGAAAGAACGCCGTTATCGCACCCCACGACACATTATTGGAACGTGCGCGGCGCGCTCGAGGAACCAGAGGATGATAAAGCTGACATTGTATCCACAACACGGTTTTCGAGGACGTCTACATCAAGACATACCTCTTGTACGTGGCGATAAAATGCCACGGCCGTAGAGTAAAATGCAGGTGCGTTTAACACTTGGGGCCCACGATTTAACTGTACGTCCGGTAACATGTAACGAGTTTTTGTTCCAAGGAAATAACAGGCGAGTTCACGCGCGGGACACTGATTACTATGTAATAGGCGAAACAAAAATCCCAGAGCAAGCAGCGGACAGACGCGGATGGGAACGCGAACCCACCGCGAGAGCGTGGTTGCCCAAGCGCCGCGCGACAGACCAGTTCTGTACTGCCCGACCAGAAGAAGGAACCAAGTAGGGACTGCAATGATCTAGTAACCCGTAATGGCGGCTGTACAACGTGACAAACGTACCACACACGGCCACAAAGTGCAGACTGTGCTAAGTACCTGCTAAATTCTCTTGCACATCCTGAATATTTCGCCTTAGATTTTCAAGAATTGAAAGCCACACAGAGTCAGATATGCCATCATAGGTGTAATTAAGACCTAAAATACGAATAGAATCGCTCTTTTGAAGACAAAAAAGCTAGGGAGTTAGGCGTGTCTGTGGGGAACCAATGAACAAATAACGAAATTTTGAAAAATTTAGCGCAGCGCCTGCAATATTTCTCTACTCAGTGAATTTCGAAGGCTACAGGATTAGCTATGTTCATTCCAGAGGTACAATGTGATGTCATCGGCGAAGGCTGTCATCTTCACAACACTGCTACCAGGCAGTGGGAGACCACCCACGTAAGGGTCTCTCAGTACCGATCGCAGAAATGGCTCAAGGCTGAGCACAAAGAGATAGCGAGCACCCTTGACGAACACCACGAGTAACGGGAAATGGTGCACTTGCACGACCATCAAGAAACAATGTACTTCGAATATTTGAATAGGCGTTCCTAATAAGTTCAACAAAATCTGACGAAAAGCCAAACGAAATCAGTACTCTAAATATGTATAGCTACGTTCAAGGCGATCGAATGCTTTTTGTTGATCTACTGAAACCAAGAGACCACGTGCTGACCTGGTCAGCGTGTACGTGATTATGTCACGCATAACGAACGAGAGGCTATGTATCTCTCTGCCAGGGACCGAGCATGCCTGATGTTGTCATTAAGGAAGGCATCAGGCTTCCCAAGCGTCGAGTGACAACATCTGTGAAGGTTTTGTAGTCAACGTTGAGAAGCGTGATTGGCCTGCATTCCTCTGGACGAACTGATGATGGATCGTGCTTAGGTATCAGAACAATGCGACCGTCGCGAAAACTGGCCGGTAATTCAACGTTCTCAAACCAGCGGCGGATAACAGACACGAAAGTGGCGCCAATATCTTCCCAGAAGGTTAGGTAAAACTCAATGGGCAACCCGGCCGGTGGGGCCGAGCCACGCTTCATGGAAGACAATGCCGCCTTCACCTCATCAGCTGACTGTCATGCACAAAAACGGTCAGCCACCTCAGGTGGAACCTGAACAGCCCACTAAGCATTGTACGAGATCCTTAAGTACCAAGATACCTTTACATAGTCGTACGCGCCATGTTTTCAAAATGCGTTACAAGGAATGAGTAATCACGCGTGGGAGGATGGATACATAGCACGAATTGCTCTTGTGGCCGTAGAACCGAATGGATTCGGCTGTCTAAAAAGTGAGTTTCTTGCAAAGCGCAGAACTTCAGGGTGTGCACACGGATTATGTCTGCATCGCCAAGCAGCAGCTGACAAAGACAGCATATATGCCACCTTCATATCGCCGTTGGGAACGTTCCGCCCTAAGGTCCTCAGCTTCGGTTTGAAAAATGCCCCGTAGTGTTTTTCAAGCCTTATGGACAAAGTTTTGAGAGGACAGGAAGAGTTCGCCTTGCCGTAGTTAGATGATGTCGCGATATATTCCGCATCCTGGTCGGAGCATATGCAACATCTGAGGGCAGTGTTGGCCCGCTTGCGTGAAGCCGGCTTAACCGTTAAGGCAACAAAATGTCAGATGGCGCCAACGGAAGTGATCTATCTCGGTTATGTGATCGGACAGGGCCTTCGCTCTCCCTCTGAGCCAAAGGTGGCTGCGATACGAGATTTCCCGCAGCCCCGTACAAAGACCGATATCCGATCTTTCTTAGGGGTCTCAGGGTACTATCAGCGGTACATCCTGAGGTATTCTGAACTAGCTAGCGCTCTGACTGATGCTCTTCGAAAAACTGAGCCACAGAGCGTCCTCTGGGACGAAAAAAAAAAAGAATCGGCTTTCAACGCCCTGACAAGCGCGCGCTGAGTGCTAAGATCGCCGGTATACACGAGGGGATTTGTGGTTCAGTGCGATGCGAGTGAGCGAGGCATGGGCGTTGTACTATGCCAAAAGGGAGAGGGCGAGGAGGAACACCCCGTCCTGTACGCTAGTCGGAAACCCACTAGTCGGGAACAGGCGTACAGCGCTACTGAGAAAGAGTGCGCCTGTCTAGTTTAGGCTGCTCAAAAATTGTCTTGTTATCTTGCGGGCTCCAGGTTCGTCAACGAAACGGCTCACTGTCCTCTCAGATGGTTGCAGACAACGCCCTCCAAAAATGACCGCCTCCTGCGTTGGAGTCTCGCATTGCAGCGATATTCTTTCGAGATACGCTATAAAAAGGAAACTCTCAATGGCAATGCCGATGGTTTAAGTCGAAGCCCCTAGATCAAGAATGAGCCTTGATCATTTCATCAAACCCGTGTTTTTTTTTTCTTTCTTTCCTGAAGTAGGATTGGAAAGGTTTTATTTTTGTTTACGCAGTTGGGTTAAGTCATGTCTTGTGAAGTGTACAACAAATTTATGTATGTATTTAGTGCTGCTGTCAGTTAGTAAAATTGTCACTTTTGAGCGGGGAAATAAGCCTGGCAGAGATCAGCAAGGATTTGTCTCGCGCTCGCTGACTGAGCGGCTGAGTCTCGGTGAAGTTCTGGAGACGCATGCGGTGAACGAGAAACTGCTGCGACCCTTCTGAGGCATCTGGACTCTGACCGGGACGTTGAGCTACGTTGGAGAACACCCACAATGTTACGTGCTCAAGAGGGCTGTGCGACAACCGACGACGACTGCAAGCATCGACCTGCGTCCTCCCTCTGGCCAGCGGATGCCGTCCCCTGCCCATCGGGATCTCCTTCGGCGGCGGGGCAGTCAGTTACGATTCACTTTGAGCGGCCATGCCCAGAACAAGTGCAAACGCATGAGAAACGGCGTGCCTAACGATCACGCTCATCAGACGTGTCCGTCACGTGGGTCCTAGGAATGTGCGAAACCTGCCGTGCCGCCTTGCGACCAGCTCACCCCCGCTCACCCCGCTACGACCACCAACCCTGACTACTGTCACCGACCATCACTACTTCGTCTGGTTTGCCGTGACGTGTCCTAACAAGGCCCTCTGATATGGGGGCACGAGAGATGGAGAATTCCCGGATGGTGGAGGGTATAAGAAAGCCAGCAAGCTGCTACGTGGAGAACACTTTTTGCTTTGCGCTAGTGTGCAGGTGCATGCACGCTGAACGTTTCTTGTATGTTTTCTTTGGAGTACACCGCTCACCCGTAACTACGTAGTAAACTTCTGTTATTTGTTTTTACGTAGCCTCGTCTTCCCTACCGGGCCCTCTCCGATGCTCAACTTGGTTCGAGCTCCAAGCAGACGCTGTTGAAATTTCACCAAACGCTGGCACCCGTAACAGGAGGCACGAAAGCACAAACCGCGATGCTAGCGAATCTCGTGCAGTTATTCAAATCATCGAGGCACTGATTATTAGATGACTTGCACAGAATACCAGTATTGCCAAAACGCCTCACATCCGAGATATCAATGAAGAGTTCGATTAAACCGCGCAGTTCCTCCTGTAAAATATCTGACTCAGTCAACCGAATGGAACAACCATCTGTGGGAACGAGCGCCTCGGGCGAGGTATTTACTCTGTTCCGAAGGAAATACTCCAGGGGCACCGACTAAGTGGGACGGCTAGCCGACCAAGGCGAGCCCTGGCCGGGACTGGAGACCGGCATTCACGGTCCCTGGAAAAAAAAAAGAACACACACACACGCCTATAGAAGAAACAAAGCACTATGAGCAGTTATAATGTGGCCAATTCTTCTTTCGGATACGAGACAAGAGGATCACTTAGAAGCCTGGTCAAGCTGCAGCCCTCTTGCGGCCCGCTTACGAGAAGAAGAAAAAGACGACGGTGCGCACGGCGGCAAGGTGTGGTAGGCTGTTTTTATTTCTTGGCCTGGTGTCATATTCGGGGTTATCCTAGCCTGAGTTGCATACATCTCATATTATTTTCTTCAATGTGTACATCTGGTAAGTTCCTGACCAATTACTGTGAGCAAGAGCTCCATCATCCTCTCTTTGATGCCATCTTTCCGAGCAACGCAGAGCATATCGTCTACGATATCGTCTATAGACTATCATAGATCATTTAATGTATCTCATGGTAAGCGCTGTCATTGTAACACATTCGTTGCAATGTGAGACACTTTCTAGTAGTTGGACTTCGTCAACTATCTCGTCTGTTAAAAGCATGGACAGAATGGAATGTTCGAATCTATTTGCCTCCTTCGTATGAATGAATTTGTGAATTGAGCCCTTTACTTGCACTGTCTAAGGTGACCGGTTTTAATTTGTAAGGCTACAGACCTTTCAGTGTAGTAGCGCGCTGAGCGTCGCTAAACTGTACGCTGGCCAGTTAGAACGCTCGAAAGCGCAAGAGCTGCAGTACGGTGGTTCTTTACGCGTTTGTGGCAGTCTCAGCTAAGAACGCAGGTGTGACTATACAGTACAGAAACAGCGGAAAGTGCCCTGAAGACCCTTAACAGGCCATTCATTTTTCCGGTTCTCTCACATCTGTGGCGCTGACCGCGCAGATGACCTGCGCCGAGTCGCGACCCGTGCAACGGTTCGTCAGGCGCAGCGTAGCCTCCATTTGGTTCCTGCTGGCCCTATGCGTGGTGAACTACGCGCTGGTGCGATATTGCGTGAGCGACATGCGCTGGCACGCCATGCAGCGCGACCAGACCCGAATCGTGGTGGGGCCCGGCCGGTTTTCCGTGCTGCCGCGCCTCGCCTGTCCCAAGTTCCTGGCCATCGTCGTGTGCAGCGCCGTAGACCACTTCGAGCAGCGCGCCGCTGTGCGTGACACGTGGGCCCGCGATGCCGCGGAGAGAAGGTCGAGCGTCTTCTTCATCATCGGTTTTGACGACAACACGGTCGGTGCAGTCGCTCTGTCTCCGACTGCGCTAGGCAGTCTGTGTGACATTGTTCTTTGATTCCGGAACAAGCAACTGAGCTTAAGAGCGTTTTCATTGCGAAAGCGGTCATGACACGTATATGTTTTCGGAGGTGGAATGTGTGTATGTGTGCGGGTTCGGCGGAAGAGTAAGGAGACCGGGGATTAATCATTTTGAAGAGACCGAGCGAAGGCCTGTAGTGACGTCAGTGCTATAGCAGGATCCATCTTCGTCGGTCGCGCCCTTTTCCCAGGCGTCCGAACTCTATTCGACTCGTTTTTAAGTTTTGCGGAATTTTTAAAAATCACCTCTTGCAGATAACATAATTCTAGTCCTTGAGCTGGATTAGTCAGAAAGACGGACATTATTTACACGAGAAATCAAAACACATATTCAAATAATTAATTATTTACTTTACGGCACATATGGCAAGTTAGGAATTGTAGCCGGTGAGTTTGCAAGGGGGTATCCACTTGGAATGAATTTCCAGAATGACACCAGTTTGGAGATATGGGCCATCACACTAGCTTTAAAAATGCGCTGTTGTTACACTTACTGTTTTGAGGAAACGCTCTCCTGCGCATTGAAGCACAAAAGTAACTGGAAAGCCCGTGAATCTCGTCCCACACTTTGGGCAGCTATATCTCGAAACTGGTGTCATCCTGAAAATTAATTTCAATTGAATACGCCTTGCAAAATCACCGGCCTATAATTCGTAAATTGCAATATGTGCAGTTAGGTAATAATTAGGAAGGTAATTAGTAAAGTGTCGTTGATTAGTTGAATAAGTGTTTAGATTTCTCGTGCTAGTAATGTCAGCCTCTTCGAATGTTACAGCTCAAGCACAAGAATTATGTTATCGGCCACAGGTGATTTCTAAAATTTCCGTAAATCTTAAAAATGATCAGGAGGTGAAGGATCTATAGTCACATACAACTTTCTGTGGCAATGAAGGGAAAGCTACAGTGGTGGTGCTTTTGCACATGCGCTATTACGCCATGTATTCCGGTCGCGTTTTATAGCGCTTTTGGTTTCTTTGACCTGATACTGATTTATAGTAGCTTCCACGTGTGACGGTTTCGCATTTGACCAAACGCGGAAGGGAAAAGCAGAAGAAAATTATTGAAATTTAACACTCAGTGGTGTATTTTGTTTTATTTTGCTGTTCTAAATAAGATGTTTCTATTTGCTCTTCGTCAGCTTAAACTAACGCGGATGAGAAATGGGGGGGGGGGGGGGGCTTTTTTTCAATAGCGCTCTTACTTGCGTGTGGTTTGCCCCCGTAGTATAGCTTACCTTTCGTCGCCAAAGAAAGTTATCCGCGACTGTAACACAGTGTACTATAATGTGCGTTCTTTTATTGGCTGCAGCGCGCGCCCTTATGGCGTGTGTCATGGATAGACAACGGATGTTTAGGCACTAAAAATTGCTGTTTTAGGCGCCTATAAGAAACCCTAAAGCTGTCATTTAAGGTGTATATGGGCACCAAATACTTTCCTTAGGCATGTATAGGCTCAATTAAAAACAGCTTCGGCAGTGCATCAGATATTCAGTTATAATTTTTTAAGGAACACAGCCTACTGAGTAGCTCTTTTGTGAAATTCATTTTATTTTCTCATTAAAATGGAATGAAGCCAGTTTCGTATGTGACAAGACTTGTCTGAAATCTTGTGTGACTAGACATCACGGCAACAGTTGTTAAAGCACTGACAAACAAGCAATATTTCAAGATTTTCGGGTATCATGATGCTATTTTTTTACGCTGAGCTTGTACACAGAAAAGGAAAGCTTAACACCCACCGAAATTAGCGATTGGAGCTTGTACTTCCGCACGTTCGATGATCCAATGCTCTCTGGAATTACAAAATATTGGCCGATCAGAACCTTTGACAAATCTTTCAGTACCGGAAACCCTGGATTTTTGCCCGAAACAGATTGAAATTTCAAACTAACTCCATCAGCAACAGGTCCATTTGGGATTGTGGCGAACATTTCCTGAACATTCAAAATGAGCCGCACATCATTCCGGGGCCCAGTTGCGCTCGAGCTTTCAAGTTTCTTGATGTTGTCGGCTACAAACGTGAAGTGAGCGCACAAGTACGCCAAGTGTACGTCACCTAGAGCAGTTTGTCCTTCGCGTAGGGAGAATCTAGTCTCCTATAAAGCTGCTAATAACAGCATTTACACCGGCAATCGATTGCCTTTAGTCAATTCCCCCGGCAGATTATAACATTACGAACAAGATGAGGCTAGAAAAAAAGATGAAAAAAGTCATTTTAGGTCCTTGAAAATCCAATATAGGCACCAGTATTGAAATAGGCTATTTATAGGCACAATAAAAATGCCACTAAAATGTTTCTAGACCCATAGTTCGTGTTTATATGTTATAGTCATGAGCCATCGGCGTTTTCGGTTGCAGTGATGGTACGATATAGTTATGCCCTTTCGGTTTCTGCCCACTCTTCGCGCTGCTTCGCCCTTTGACTGATACACAAACCGCAACTCAACATTTTTCAATTTTCAGTGTCTGTGAACGATGATATTGTTCAGTTTGGAACCAAGGGCGCCATTGAGGATTCGTCGTGAGTGCCGGGTCAGCCTGCAATCTCCTAGATGACGATTCAATACAACACTCTCTCTGTATCTCTAAAGAAGGCCACACCCGAGTGTTTCCTGTGGGCAATATTTAGCTGATACCGCATAATTAGGTAATAGTTTACATAATATTAATTCTGGTTTAAGTATAATGACTACTCCGTTAGGTCTTATGAACCAAATGATTAATGGTTGCCAGACATGCATGAGACTAATTTCAGATGAAGACGTGACAATTAGCAACAATCTTAGCACCTACAATAACGCTTTCAGGCACGAATTTTGTTTTTGTAAACTACAACTCTACATATTGTTCACCTGGACGAGAAAAGAAAGCAAATAATGAGAATTTCCAGCGAAGTTTTTTTTTTTTTCCATGATATATATGTCGAAGTTCTGTCATGTTGAAATTAGTGTCCATCGTAGTGTCAATCGGGTACAGCAGGGAGGCCTGCGTAAAAAAAAAAACCAATAACTTTTGTCCTGTCCATGAAACATCGTAGGACTCCTTAATACGTGGTTTATTATTATTCAATGATTAAATATCAGGTTCATTATTCCCGGAGAAGGACGAATTTTTCTTCAATACAAACCTTTCTTTCTGAGGAACCTGTATGGATTTGCTTCGTAGGGGCTTGGTGCTATACGTCTGGGTTGATAACTTTTTCCTAATTAAATAATTAAATTCTTGGGTCTTACGTACCAAAACCTCGATATAGTTATGAGGCACGCCGTAGTGGGAGACTTCGGAATAATGTGGGCCACCTGGGGTTCTTTAACGTGCACGTAAATCTAAGTACACGGGTGTTTTTATGCATTTCGCCTCCATCGAAATGCGGCCGCCGTGGCCGGTATTTGATCTCGCGACCTCGTGCTCATCAGCCCAACACCATTTCCACTAAGCAACCACGGCGGGTAACTTTTTCCTTTCATGAAACTTCAAAGACTTGCCCATTTTCGCAGAACCTGTATGCTGAACCAATGGCAAAAAATCCTTACGATCGAATGACAGAAGCGTTGGGACTTCGGCTACGATTGCATTGCGGCTGTATATCCGATATCCGATGAGAACAAAAAAAAAAATCAGCGCACTGAAGCTTCGAACGCTTCTCCGGGGTGAACTCATTATTATTATTATTATTATTATTATTATTATTATTATTATTATTATTATTATTATTATTATTATTATTATTATTATTATTATTATTATTATTATTATTATTATTATTATTATTATTATTTTGACGCACGCCTTCCTGTGGTGCGCGGTTAATCACTCACTATGATGAACACTAATTTCAGCATTGCCTTAGTGTTTGCCACTCATTTGACACTCATTGACACTCATTTAAAGTAGCTGACGGAAAACGCCGCGGCCAAATAACAGTCTCTGCATGTTCTCACATGCTTATGCGCCCACCCTTCGACGCTCATGTAACACCCGCGCAGCCCAGCGGAATGATCCTGCAAGAGCGCGTGGCCAACGAGAGTGCCCGCTACGGTGACATCATTCAAGCGGACTTTCGCGACACGTACCGGAACCTGACGCTCAAGTCCGTGTTCCTACTGAAGTGGGCCTTCATGTACTGCTCGCGTGCTCGATTCCTCTTGAAGACGGACGACGACGTTTTCGTCAACATGGAAAACCTCGTGCGCCTGCTACTGGCACTGGGAAGAGGAAAGCGCCCAACAGGGCAAGCAGCGCTCGTTCTCTAAAGAAATTATTCGCGTAATATTGCGACATGAGTTTGCGATAGGTTTTGGCTTGCAAAACTGAGCTGTCCAGAGTTCAGAACTGCCGTCTGCCTTCGTGTACGCGTATACACTTCGAAGCCGCAAATGTTAGAGGATTGTGTGAGCCACGCAGCCACGCTTTAAAGTCGAACGGCATAAGTAAACTGCGAAAAGAAGGTATCAATGTCGTATTGAATTGGTATTAGCACGCATACTGTGTATATTCTACAGGGCTGATTAAAACATTTTTTTTTCTCAAAATTACGGCAATCAATGCTTCTTTTTTTCTCTCTTTAAATGTTTGCACATAGCGTCAGACGGACTTTAGGCCGGAAATAAGTTTTTTGTTGTTGCTGTTGTCCTTTTGATAGTTGGCCCTCAGTATAGAGTCAGTAAGCGAAAAAGAAAGTTGTCCTTAGACATGTATTTTGTAGGCGCTTTACTATATGTAAATGCGCAGACTCGTCACAATAAATTTTCCTCGAGGCTGCCTTCGAACATGTCAGAACATGTGGTCGATGTCTTGATCGCAGTCAGTACCGGCATTTCGCTGTAGAAGTATATCGTATTCCGGCATTCGTGAAGTCGTTGGCAGTAGCTTAACGCCGTGGGGTCGGCGTACCACAAATCATTCACCCCCACTCGCGAACTTCCGTTTATGATGCCCTTTAGGCATTCCTTTATACGTGAATGTATGCAGCGCTTTCTTGCATTCAGGCTTCCCAGTTGTTCCGAACATTGATCTCAAATGCCTGTTTCATCGAAATATCCAGAGACAGTAGGGGTTAGGTTATGCAAATTGGGAATAATCGGAAGGGCAATAGGTTGTCTTTTTTCAGCTTTACGTTCCCACTCTTCGTAAGCTGACCGCGCGTCGAATCCGTTAGAAGAGGCCCTTTGGATTTCTCGTGTTCACCGAACATAATTTTGGAGTTGATTCCACGCAGGTAAATCAGCTCCGACATCAGCTTGTTCAAAGTAAGAGAGCGTTATTTTGACAACGCAGGATAGACCTCTTCGGCTGTGCCAAACGAACTTGAGAGAGACTTCAGTGCGAAGCCGACTAGGAAAAAAAAAAAAAGAAAAAAGGAGTTAAACCAAGTTTGACTCGGGTGTTATGTGATCCTAATATTGTAACCGGGTTCATTCGGACCTGACCTCAGCTTTGAAATAGCCTTCCTCAGAACAAGAAAGGGGCGTTGTCAGCGCATGCATGCAGCTATAGCGATTCCGGGCTTTCGCGGCGACTAACCGCACAGACGGGCGCGTGCCGCAGGCCCTTCGTCGTCAGTCACATGAAACGGAACACAATTGCCGAACGGGACTTGTCGAACAAGAACTACCTGCCGCAATCGGTGTTCACCAACGACAACCTGCCTCTCTACGGTTCCGGCACCGCCTACGTCATGTCCTGGGACGCCGTGCGACCTCTCTTCACGGAGGCTCTGGTGACGCCGTTCCTATACGTCGAAGACGTCTTCATCACTGGACTCGTGGCCCAAAAGGTGTGTGCTCAGGCGCGGCCGCGCATGAGTGAATTGAGGAATGTTTCCTTACAGCGTCGCTGCGCCAGACGCTTTTTCTAACTGCAGGTGTAACAAGCGCACCAGTATACGAAAGAACTAGCCTATATTCTACGTTTTATTACCATTCTCTAACTCGTGCAAATACCAAGAAAAAAAAAAGAAGCTTGCGAACAGAAGTCACCACCGTTCATCTGCGCCATTGTCGTATACCTGCCTTTTGACGTTAGAAGCTGCAGAGCGCGACGTCAAGAAAATTCGGAGACGCTGGCGTCAGTGTTACGACATACGACAAATATTTACGCGATTCATACTATAGTATGGCGTGTGCGCGAATAATCAGTGAAACCGAGGGGCTAAATTTTTAGTGTCACAACCATATGAAGCCAACAGAGAATGGAGTCAAGGAAATAACGCAAGAAAAAAACAGCTTTTCTTTATTTTGAGTTGAAATGTAGAAATAATTATTCACAAAATTAAATTTTAATCGATATTTAAATTATAAAAATCAATTAATTAACCCTACGATCTCTTTTTACGTCATTTGTACTGCCGTGAGTTTTCTTTCTTCCTTTCTTTTTTTTTGTGTGTGTGTATAACATCATACCACGCAAATTTTCTGACGTCACCTCGCACCTTTGGTTATGAAAATGCAGCTTATCTATACGGTTTTCGCCGGCAGAGTGCATCCATATATTAAGCTTAATATAATAGTAAAGCATGCTTCGTAGTTTAGTTGCTATGCTGCTGAGCTCAAGGTCGCGAGGCGTGCGCACGTTAACGAACTCCAGGTGGTCAAAATTAAACCGGAGTCCCCCACCTACCTAAATAACGTTCATTGCCTGCCTGCCTGCCTGCCTGCCCCCACCTACTGCCTTCGTGATAACCCACTTTGCAATTCCAGGACATTAAACCGTACTGTTTTAATTATAACGTTCTTCATTCTATGCAACAATACAACCCTTAGCTTTCAAACACATGGTAAAGGTTTGCTCTTCGGACGAACTGGCACATGAACGTCACCGCGGGTGGCTTTGTTGCTCTTCGCTTCCATAGTTCCGGAAAGCTCTATTCGTGACCTCGAGACGTGACGACTGCGAGGGGGGAGGGCACCTAAACTTGCAGTAAAGCGGAGCCGTACATGTGGTAAAATGAAGTCCACGCGATTAAGCGCGCTAACTGGGAACGAAATTTGCTCGAAGCTAAGCGAGTCGCACGTCTCGTGAGACAAATATCACTAGTGACTCAGCGTTTCCAGCACGAGTTACTGGAGGGAAATGAGGATTACCATGAGAATTATGGTTAGAACACGGATTTTAGACGTTCTTGAGGCGTTCATTACTACGCTTGATCTTTCTAAATTCCTAAGCACTCATCATTTAAGCATTCTTTAAACATAGTAAGGCAACTATATAGTCTCTGCGCACATGGGTACTAATCACGAATTGTTGCACTTATAATGCAATATTGTGTTAAAAACGATCAATCTGCAAAGTCACTAAAGCCGTTTCAAGCCAGAAAGGACGAAGTTTAGGCAGATCCACGTACTATTCCCATTAATCCAATACTGGCTTAACCGCAATACTAGCAGCTCTCGCAGACACTGAAGCGCTAGAGTTCGGCCCTCTAGTAATTTTATACACTATGACTAGTGCCTCCGTTTCTAACTCCAAGGCTTCCAGACGCTGTTGTTTAGAGGCTTGAAGACCAAACTCGCTAACAAGCGGACATTCCTCTGAAAACAAGTGAAAATAAGCGGCGCTCCTTCCCGTGTATTTCTTGTAATGCTCCGGGTTCCTGGTACTTTCAGGTCACGAACTTCGTGTGCTTATCAGTGTAACATAGCGTTCCTGACAGGAAAGTGGTGAGCGTGTTAATTAAAACAAGTGTACGCAATACAGATGGAGAATATTTTGGGAAGACAAGACAAGTTCAGAGGGATGTGGAAATATTTTAGAGTGTACGTAGCCCGCAAACAACTAGGATATTTCATTTTAAAAATGTTTTAATGCCACTTATTTCACTTATAAATCATACGATGTATTTCGATGCGTGTATGGGGATGGACTCGTTTGTTGCGAACAGTCAAGAGAGAGAATGCTCGTCTTTCATCCCAGCGTTTCCTCGCATGAATCAACGGAAGCAACCATGGTCATAGTTTTGGGTTTGTCTCCTTGACTCCGATAAAGGTTACGGATCTTAGCGAATGAGCCAGTCCAAGCTAACCGAAGATATGGAAATGACTCACTGCCGCTAGAGTATACATAAGTATACCATGCAGCTGCGCCTTAAAACAGAAAAAAAAATAAGTCAAAGGAAAAAAAATGCTTCGTAGGCAAACAAGTTAATATAAGATACAAAATTAAAAATAATGAAACCAGTAAAGCGACTGAAAAAATTCACAAACCACTCTTCGAAACCTACCAGTACAAATCTGTTTGTAGTAAGTGGAACTGGTCCTCCCGTCCGGAGGTAATAAAAAAGATTAACTGTGAAAACGCTTAATACCCATCAAAGCAGAGTTCGACAATGGCGTCAAAGGCCATGCCCGCTCGGGTGGTGTGGTGTGGTGGTGGGCATATGAGCAGTACCTACGTGCCCGTGTGTCGTAATCCGCTGCTACATCGTTCATGTAATAATTATAGTGTTTATGATCTCGTAACGTCTTTCGGCAGGATTGAATGATGGAGAAACACAAGGAGGGACGTAGAACGGAAACAAAATGGCATCTGCAAGAAATGACAAGCAAGCGAGTGGCTGTACTTTTCTTTTATTCGTGTTTCCTTGTCTGCGACGAATCAATCAATCAATCAATCAACCAATCAACGTTTATTATTATGTTTCAAGAAGTTGAAATTCGTACATACATATACACAGAGGAGGGTCCCATATTCAATGACTGTACGGGGACAATCAGTGAAAGTAACAGAAAAAATAATTGAATCAGCAATACAGCAAACAAGACAGCAAAGTTGCATAAAGCAAACATGAAAATATATGCATACACGGAAATACGAATTAGTCAAACCAGCAGTATATCACTACGATAATACAACAAAACGGAGGCATGAAGTTAAGAATTTAATAAGCTTTTTAGACAGTGTTTGGATAATGTTAATGTTCACTGCACACTTTGATCTTTCCCAAGGCTGTGGTATATTTTCCGCAATTAGTGAGAGCCTTAGGAAGTAAAAAAAAAAAACTGTTAGGAGCAAACCTGATACAAATCGTCTTTATCACAATATTAAAATTCATAAAAGAACGCAAAATCGGGTTTTTTATTTGCTTATACATCATGTAAAACGATGAAATTATAACGACATAGACAGACAGTGCTGACATGTGCTGCACATACCATTGCCCTGTTCCGATCACCGAGACCATGGTGTACGAACACTTTTCGGTGTTACTCGAGGTGGCGTCTCTCAACGAAAGCACGCATTCACTCACCCGTGAGACCATGCTGCAGAGCAGATTGGTCGTCGCTATACTTTGCACATATACACGCCAGGCTGTACAAGTAGTTTGAGAGCTTCCGTATCATAGCAGCCCTGGCGGCGGCACCGAGAGAAATTAAGGTCACGTCTAGAGGCGTCCTTCACGTTTATTAGCGAAAGCGCGGCTACATATGTAACTATGGCGCGCCACTGTGCTCAGAGAAGGCCCAGCAGGTCACATACAGGGCTCTGAACCAGCCGTTCACGTCTCGTTGACGAGGTATATGTAGTTTGTATTTGCCAACAGTGCTGAACTTTCTTTAGCCGGCAAAAAGAAAACTATATGGGTAGGGCTAAGGGAATATTCGAAGATTCAAATCCGAATTGAAATCTAAAGTCATCTATTCCTTCCATATTGCCGGTAAATATTCGTTTACAGTGTACTGCGATTTCTAGAACTATATGGTAGTAAAGACGCACGCAAATGTTGCCCGTCTATAGCCACTTCAAGTATCCGCCAACTCTGCCAGAAATACCTAGCTATTATTTGGAGTAACTGTGTGAAAATGTATTTTTGTCGTATTTTCTGTTCAGGAGGCACGGGTGCTGCACAGAGGGTGTAATTACCAGGCGATCTTAAGAAACAATTTCTCTTCTTGCCTTGCTTCCTCTCTCCCTCGCATTCACGTGAGGTCACGATCTCCTAAATGTCTACAGACAAGCTCAAACGTGTCACGTCAGAAAGTTGTGATGGCGATGCTGTTATTTTGGGCGCAGCCAAAGGAAATGGCCGGCCCTGCTGACTGACGCGGACTCGTGGATCCGTGGGTATGATTGATAGTGATGTGATAAAGCAAACCCCACTGACCTGAGTTACCTCGATCGGAAGGCAACATTAGTGTTTGCGGCCGAGTTCCTGGAGGTGCACTTTCTGTCGAATAATTCTGGATAACCTGGAAGAAGTGAACAGTAAATGCCATCCGTCTGCTACATTAAAAAAAAATCTTTACGCAAGTGTGCGCTTTTCTGCTGACCCGCCGAGCTGGCGGGTACGGACGTTCTCCTCCCGAGCACAAGGCCGTGGGTCCGATTCCGGACCGCGACGGCCGCGTTCTGATGATAGCGTAATGAAAATAACAATTGTGCACCGTGCTTTGTATCCCGTTGAACAACCCCAGATGGTCGAAATTAATCTGGAGCACACTTTACGGTCTCTTTGATAGCCCGTGTGTTGATCTGAGTTGTCAAACGGTATATTTTCTTTTTTCTTAATGCGTCACAGTGCTACCTTTGTTTACAGGCATGAAACTTGTTTATAACGAACCAGCACTGTAAACCCCTCTTTTCTTTTTTTCTCTCTCTCTATCTTAGGTCGGCATCGATAAGATCCACTCTGAGTGCTTCGTGTGTTGCCGCATGGTCCGGAATCAGTGCGAATACAAGACTTTGATCACGGCGCACTCTTTGAAACCTGCAGACATGAAGGACGTGTGGCGCTATATGCGGAACTCCAGCACCATGTGCCCGACCCCCAGTGAACGGACTGTGTGCTGAGGCCACGCATCACAACTACTGCATCGTTCCTGCCATGCCGCGTGCTCTGGTTGTCTCGCGTCGTGTGCAGCAAACGTGATGCATCACATCTTGTGACGGTAGAAAACTCGAATAAACGCTCTTCATTTTTGCGTCTCCGTACACGTGCACTTTTTTTCTCCACCCATATTCGTTTGTCCAAATTTAACAAGGACCCCCGCCAGCTCCAGAAAGATGGCCCGTGCCCTAACAGTACGATGTGCACCTGACATGAAAGACATGACGTTAATGACTAGACATTCATGAGCATGTCATTCCAAGTCATCCTTGTCATGTCATGCACGCGTGTCTCGCCACACATATGATACATATCCAGTTAAAGAAATGACCACGACGCCATCACCTCATGTTATTTATGTCATTCACGACAATCATGACATGTCATGTCATTTTATTCATGTCATGGATGTGCTTATATACCTATATAACTTGCTAGAATATGGAACTGACATGAATGAGAATGATGACATGAATGACATGCCATCCATGCCCTGACGTGACTATCATAAATGAGATGACTATTATGAATTGAGTGACATGACATGCATTTATTTAACTAGATATATTCTTGATATGCATGTCATGACATGCATGTGTGTGACATTAATGACATGTCATGCCATGTATCTCATAAAATGATTGGAATAAATGTCATTGTATGTATGTGAAGCCATGACATGATTCCCATGAAAGTCATGACATACGTGACAAGAATGACGTACATTCATGACATGCATGCATGCACGCAAGGTATGACATTACCATGACAAGAACTTATGCCGACCAAGTGTTATGCTGACCGATGACTACATGTTCGTGTTCGTTATGCCGTGATTGTGGTTGCATCGTCATTCCAGCTTCGTAAGCTGACTCTCGCCTCGGATTTTCGCGCGCCGTCTGCGCTCGAGCCAGGTGGCGCGCGTAAGAAGATCCCGGCATCTCGGCAGCAGATCACCGGGTGATGGTTGCGTCCGTTCAAACAGCGACTGAAAATCAAGTTTCCCACGAGCGTTGATTTCCGAGCGCCGGACAGCAACGCGCCGCCTCCTCGTTCATCCCAAACTCGTACCGGACTTTCACAGCCCTTCTTGTCGTTACCAGCCCGCTTAATAAAACATCGAGGCGTGCTCTTTCCTGGTGCACATGCTGTCCGAGTACGACGACGGTGCATCCAATTCCACTATGGCAGCGTCATCACGGCTCGGCCAAGACGAGCAACACGACGCCACTCGTTCGAATGGCTATAAAAGGACACGGGCTTCAGGTTGCGCTACAGTTTCGCCGTCAAGCCACCCGTCAGTGTGCGCCAAGGGATACCACGTGCTGCCGTCAGTGAGCATATAGTTTTTGCGTTTCCTACCCATCTCGCGCCTCCATGTCACTCGTTGACATGAATTCGATCGTTCGTAGAAAGCATGCAATCGTCGTTACCGTCGTCGTCGTCTGTCTGCTGTCTCGCAGGCACGCACTCTCGCGTTAACTCTATAGTTCACTCTACTCGCCTCACACACACACACACACACACACATTGGTCAACCTGGTAACGCTGTGCGGAAACCCAAACAATGCTGCATAGCCAGCTGCGTGCAAAATGCTTCGCATAACGTGGATTCCCACGACGTGTGGCATCTGCACATTTTTTATCGCCACTATCGCGATGAAGTTATTAATTACGAAGTTAAGTATAATCACTATAAATACGTGGGGATCTACAGCAGCCTTCGCGCGTCGCATACCACAATTTATAGGCAGACAAAAGAGACTGGACTTCTTTAGGAGGTTGCATTCTCATATCCAGCTGGTTTCATCTACACAAAAAGCGTCGTGGATTTTTTAAAACTGTTTTTTACTTGCTCCATTTTGTGAGCTGGAACAGTCGGTATATAGAAGCGCACATAGTATATCGGATATGTCGGCGCGCCGTTGTTTACTGTTCCCACGAAATGTGGGCCGTGAAATCCCTATCGGGTATCCTCGACCACGTGAGATGGCTGCGCTGATGTGGCCGCCGCCTCGCACTTCGCTGGCGCCCCTGCGGCCAAGGTGTTTTATACCGAGGTCCAGTTGCGGCGGAAACGCGCACATAGGGCTGGATGAGCGGGAGAGGGACAGCGACCGCGATCCTGCAGTGCGCGGCTGCTGTTTTCCCAAGTGTCGCGCGACAGGAGTCGTGGAACAAAGGGTACAAAGCGCTCCGCGGCGCCAAGGGCTGCAAAAGAAGAGAAACATCAAAGGTAGCATGAGTCAGCACTTTCAGCGAGAGAGAGATACCGTCAAATCTGTCGATAATTACACCGCACTAGGGCCATTTTACTAATTTATTTTTAACGTGTACGTATACTGGTTCCCCGTAAAACATTTTTTTTTTGTTACTTGGTTTACCTCGAAAATGTCCCGTAGTATACTACTGTTTTTTTTTTATTACTTCTAGAAATATCTGTTTGCGAAACGAGTATTGGCGAAGCAATTCCTTTTAGCGGCTGCATAAATACGGACATTCTGACGTCACGAATATCAGATCATATTTTTTTTTGTATTTGGGACGTCGTTTTGGAGCGGGAAACGTTCACAAAACTTCCTAGGTTGAGCCTTTGGTTTACTTGGCCCCTCTTTATCGATAAACGATTGGCTAGACAAAATCTATGACGTCACGGAGCACCTCTGGCAGCAGCAGGCTTCGCGGATGAAACCGCCTGCTGCGATATATATATATATATATATATATATATATATATATATATATATATATATATATACATACAAAAGGGCTCGGGGACTACGTTGTATTTCGTCTCGCAGTAAAAACAAAAACCAATTCGTAATGTTCGCAGAGTTCGCGTGCCTCTACCTTACAACACCATGCTTTAAAGTGGAGAGTGAAGAAAATCCAAACGGTAGCAGCAAACTGTGGGTATACACTTGCCGTGTTCTTAGTCTGTGGTGTGACGCTCATCCATAATGATAATTACTGGACGTATGTACATACATAAGCTCGAAATCGTTTATGTAGTCACTTCCTTACACGGGTGAATGTAGAATTTCGGAAGACAACGGCGTCCTGGTTCCTCCATTAGATCGAAGAGCAACTTGCATGTCGCGTGCGTGGGATGTGACGCATCGGGCCCCGATAAATGTGTGTTGAGGAAAGGCCATGTACATTTATGGGACGCGAAAAAGAACAAGTCGAGAGTGCACAAGCAGAAAAATGAAGCAGAAAAACGTGTTCCATCCCCGCTCGCGAATATACGTGCCGCTTTTAAAGGAAACAGCCAGAAAGCTCATGCACAAAGATAATACTATATATACGCGCAGCACGTTATAAACGCGATATGCAAAGGAATGCTCGTTCACGTTTCATATGCACTTATTCCACGTGATATACACCATGCATATAACATACGTCATGATAAACGCACAACCAGGAGAACAAACGGGCTCATGGATGCTGACTGCATGGTCGTGCAATTCTCGAACGACGTTTCACGTTCTGAAAACTCTGCCAGAAGGTTGCGGAGATACCGACGCGCGCCTCGGTAATCGCACCGTCCGTAATTAAGTCAAACCGGTGTCCGTTGGAGCCGATAGCAGTTTTAGCTTTGCACCCATCTTTTAGGGGTTGCTCGGTGCACGTTTTGCGAATGCCTTTCGACGTCGAAGCCACGGCAGGAAGCAGCATTAGGTGAGCGCGCGCGGACGCGCTACAGCTGTGCATGCGCGGCTGCAGACAGAGTTGGCCTCATGTGCCGCGGCGCGCCCAAGGACTCCGTTTCATGCACAGCTGCGCACACGTATTGCACTTGTTGCTGGCCTCCCCTATAGTCAGCCGAGTGGCTCGGCAACGTTCTCCGTATACTCGCATCAAGCGCACCTTTTTCCTCGTGCCTTTCATTTTCTTTAGGCTCCAAAAATGATGAAATGGAATTGACGCGCGAGGTGACGTCGAGAACTATACAGCGCTACAAGGACTATACCGCGGACAATGACCCGACGGTGTCGTTCCTTGGCCTCTCAATACCGCCGCACAAGGAATGAGTCAGTCGAGCTGCTGTAGCTGTTTGTTCGCGCTCGACTGCGAGCGTTCAAGCTCTGGGCTAGTCGCAGCTTTTCTTCGGATTGTCGTATAATATGTGCGCCATCGTTTGCGTCACGGCGAGTATCTTAAAAGGAACACGAATTAAAAGGAAAAGAAAACAGAAACTTGAACGAACTCGCGTTTTTGCCGCTTTGATAATGAGGTTGGAACTAAGACTGTAATGCCTACCAATGTCGTTTAAGCTCCGAGGATAGTTAATTACTCGCTAGACACGTGTATCTTTCCATCTCCAGACATTATTTACACGCCACGGCGACGCTTCGTCGCAAGCATCGCTGGTAACAAAAACACGAAAAAAAAAAGTACTATTTCTGAAGCCGGCTAAACAATCTTACCTCCACATACGGAGTTATTTCTTTCACGAGGCACAATGGGTATACAACAAGAATGTCGTCGGCGAAAGCTCATCGAAACAAAACAGTCACTGTCGTTCGTGCAATATGTTCTGTGCAGGCGCCACGATGCCATTACATGTGAGCCCATGTTGGCCACTCAATTGTCTAGTGACAGTCGCAAACTGTGCTCAGTACTGAACACGACTTGAGCGTGAACTTTGAACAACAGCTAATTCACAAACTGACACCTACACAGCAGTGTACCGAAGAGCCTTGGTGAGAACGTGGAAGTAAGGCCGCCATAAAGTTGGCTGGAACCATCACTGTCGTGCACAAGTCGAGATGCATGGAAGGGCACTGTAGTCGATGCAGGCACGACAAATTGCTCTCTTCTGGTTTCTGTCGGTTCTATTCAAGTGTGCCGCTTGTGACGCTATGGCTTTCGCAATTAACGAATTTTCATCTGAGTGCTGGATGGCATTGAGTGTCCTTATCAAATATTGCAGGCTATCAGAAATAACTAATGCTGCTGGTAGTCAGTAATAACAAATCACTGTCAGATAGACCCTACGGCAAACAAGAGGTTTACACATTATACAGTATATGCTGACGTCGTGTACCGTTACGTGTTACAGTGCTCCTCACATTTTGAGTGCGGCGCTCTCAACGTTTTTCCCGCCGATTTCCATGACGACACATCGCTGTATCTCAATTACGCGCGGTACACGATTCAAGCACTATCTCGACTATATATGTATATACGTATAAACCCCTTTAATATTTACACACAGACTCTCTGGAACACCCCACTAAATACCGTGGGTAAAGAAAAGCATACCAAGTTGCAAAAGCCTGTAAATATATGGGACCGTCAATCTGGCAGCAATTTTACAAAACAGATAAAACTCAGATTGATAAACGAATTTTCCACTGAAATGCACTAGACGGCTACATACGCTACATGAGCTCGACGCACACGTCGTGTTTCTTATATTTGATCGAATCGATCGAGATAAAGTACCTATAGTCAACTACATGACAGCCTGCAAATACGTGGGACCCTCAAGTTGGCACCCATTTCGCTAAACATATAAAACGCAGATTTATAAGCGAATTTTGCCTCGAAATGCGCGAGACAGCTACATACGCTCTATAAGCTCGACGCACGAGGCGTGTTTATACTATATTAGAACGCATCCAGAACAATTACATCTAGTCGACTACATGTCAAAATACTTTCGCTAACAATTGGCAAACTTGGGTGTCAAGAAGATGCGAGCAGAACGTTTCTGGGGACGCAGACACGCTGGCTGCCACAACGCGGAGAAAAAAGGGTCTATACTTTGAATTTTCGGAACTACACGGGGAATCAACTTCGCCCAGCGACACGCATCGTTCTGTACTACGTTCCCGGCCATCGCTCTCGCAATCACTTCGGCGGTGACGTCCGCGTGCGCGCGCACGCGCGCACCGGTGCACGGCTCTGCGGCGCGTCGTAAGCGTATGTAACAAGGCTGCCACGTCCGCCGTGCCAGCGGCGATAGGCACCCTTGAAGCGCTCTCGGTGTGGAGATGCGACGCCGCCGTCGCTGGCGGTCGCATATAGGAAGCGCGCCCGGCCGGGCGTAACGCGAATCCGCGCGTTGGATCCGCGTGCCGCCGCACCGCAGGACGCGTTCTATTTGCGCCGCGCGCGCACGCGCCCGCGCGCTATCGTCGCCGTACGGACGGCGTCGATGTGCAGCCGCATCGCGTATACCGCACGTCCGGTTGGATGCCGGGCTCCGGTACTCTCCTGCATACCGACGGCGGCCATTCGAGAGAAAGCGGATGCCTCGCCGTGACGCGCTCGTTTCGCCCACGGTGAAACGCGACGAGAACGCGAGCTTCGCGACGAGGCGAGAAAGAGCGACAATGTTGGTGTGTGTGCGCGCTATAGAGAACAAGGAACGCCTATGCCGGAAAGTTTTGTCCCCCACCTCACCTGCCCTTTCTTTGTTCCTCCTCCTAAAGAGGCCTCCGCACGAATTTATGTGTTAGTCAAAGCAAACAAACAGAAAAAAAAAGAAAAGAAAAAAAAAGAAGAGAAAAAGCAAAGACGATTAAGTAGTGAGAAACGTTTCAGCGCTAAGCGGGAGAGAGAGAGGGGTCGATAGTGATCGTGAGAGAGGGGTCAGCAATGATGGAAAAAATGCTGCTTAGATTACGTCCTGCGAATTTACAGTTCTTTCGATGAAAGAAAACTACCTCGTCATTCGTGGAAAAGCCCTCTCACGGGTTCATCAAATTTTCACCGGTTAAAATTACACAGGCTGCAGTCGTATTTGCTGGTCAACGGGTAAGTATGCTGTCAAGTATGGAGAACAACACGAACAAGGGGACAAGGGGTAACAATGGGATTTGGGGGGAGGGGGGGAGGGGGGTTGGAGGTCCGTACATAAGGTAAAAATGCCCGATTATTTGATGATGTCTCTCTTCTAACTATACTTGTGCGCGATATAGTAAAACAGCACTTATACATGAAGATTTTTTTAAGTAAGTTGTTTGGTCGCATATATTCGCTACGTTATACTCTACAGAGGGAAGGGCCAGAAGGAGACAAAGGTCCCAGAATAATGGGGATGAAAAAACTGTGAGAAAAAAAAGATACAGAAATTGTGACCGTGTGTTACTGTAAGTGATGTAGATGACAGAGGCTGATATGAGCGCGGAACTTATAATGTTGAGAATTAATGTAAAAAAGTGCCATTCTTGATTAGTGCTAGAGGGTTAGTCACTGTTTCGAGAGCAAGCCGAATTTCATCAAGACACGAAAATGAGGGGCAGAATTCCCAAATGTTCGCAAGTGCTGTTTCGTCATTGGCCAGCCGCCTTATTAATAATTCCAACATCACGATTGGCTCGCACCTGCTCTTACGGGCAGTTCTAGCATAAAAAATTACACTATCTTCCCGTAGAGGAACCCTGAGTAGTATGCGAAGCATCCATGGGGTCGACTCAAGGTAGTTTTATCAGCTGTATAAACTTGGACATGCAGCAGCACCAGCAACGCGCAGAACTGTTGTCGACGCCATCGGCGTTTTGCCCGCGTTCGCACCGAACGCGCGCGGCGTTGGTGACTGTTGCCGGTGCCTCTGGGGCGCCTACCGTCGCGCCTCTAACCTAAGCTGCTTCGCAATATCGCGCGCGGAGCCGCAGGTGTTGCCATTCGTTGCGCAATCCGGAGAGGAGAGGAGCGTCAGAGAGGAGAGGAGGAATGCCGAGAGGAGAGGAGATGAGACAAGGAGAAGAGAGGAAGGGGAGGTGGATGCGCATGAATGCCGAGAGGAGAGGAGATGACACAAGGAGAGGAGAGGAGGGGGAGGAGGATGCGCATGCGCAGTGCGGGTGTGGACGCCGCACGGCGGAGGGAGGGAGGGAGTGACATAGCCCCGACCATAAGATGCTTCACATCTAAAACTTGTTTCAGAATACGAGCCGATACGCTTAGAGCTTGGCGCCGTTTCAATGCGCAAGGTCAGAGGGGCATTCATTTCAAATGTAATGGACGTTAGTTACAACCATCAAACATCACTCACCTTGACAAAATTAAAAGCGAACTAATAGACACGACAGCAATTTGATAAATACGAGGCGGCGAAGAACGACTTTCTCAAAACCAAAGAGTTTCATAAAACAAGCCGTTTATGCGCACCATCTATGGCGAAAATTGTGAATCATATAGCGCGTTCGCACACCAACCGGACGTCAAGCCCCGTGGAAACGCTGCGCTTGCCGGAAACGGCGTGATTTAATGTGCGTAGAGCGTTAGAGAGGCCCGAAGACCTCCACACTCTAAAACCAGCAGTGTCGGCAACACTACAGCCGTGCAAAAATGGCAGGATGCCGGAGCTTGCTGCCAGCGCAATCGCACCACGGCATCAGTCGTGACAACACTACGAATTACTATATCTTTGCCGATAAACAATTAACTAGACCCGACAAGACGCTATCAGAATTCATGACGTCCCGGCCTCGGCTCACGAAGCTTTTTCTCATGGTAACAATGGCCGTTTTGCTGACGCAGAAGCGTAATTTACCAATGTCGTTTATACTTTAGTGTTCCTTTAAGATAGCAGGGAAAGGGAAGAGAGTTAGTTGTCATAAGTGCTACCCTAAGCTCCTCACCATGACCGCTGAGCGAGGGGCTGTTGAGGGATGAGTGGATAGAAAATGCAATATGGCATGCGTGCTTGTGAATATACCTCAGGACAGGCAGACTAAACAGCGCTCTTTAACTGTACCTGCCCTCTTTTCCTTAGTTATGTGTGCGCTGTGAACACCATCAATATATCTTACGCGGCAGTCGTTCGGGCCTGCTGGCTCCATCGAGGTACCGCACCAGGGCTCTAAACACCAACGAAGCACGATTCTGGAAGCTGGCCGTCTGCTGTTGAATAGAGTTAACCTAGTCCGGGCATAAAGGAGTCCTGCAGTCGTCGAAGAAGAGACGACACTGCGCGGCGACAGACGAAGCGTTTCGACGGCCACTTGAACAAAACTCGTGCGCAGAGGGCCCATCGTGATAGAACCTGGCCACCGTGACTTCTCTTCTTTCGTTTGCTCTCTCTCTCTTCCTCCTTCTCTCTCCATGAACTTCTTCTTCTTCTTTTTTTTTTTTTTTTTTTTTTTTGCCGGCTGAGCTGTGAGATAAATGTTTGACTCCAACGTGTTCGGCGTGTTGCCAGCCCTGCGCGACGAGACGCGTCGGGTGCGCGTCTTTGCGACTGATTTGTAAAGACGAAACACGTAGCAATGGCGCCCGAATGGAAGCAGGAGCGGCACTTGCAGGCAGTGTGTCCCGCACAAAAGCACCGGACCTGTCGCTGGTGCTATCTCGTACACCCCCGTTCTTTGCCACGTCCGGAGCTCGCGTGAACGCGGGGGCAGCACGCAGGCTCGCGATGGAAAAAAAAAAGAAAAAAAAAAAGGGGGGGGGGGGGGGGAAGAAAATGTCATTGTCATGTGGAGTCGCGCCCTGTTAGAAATCTGCCGCGTGGATCGACTTGCAAGTATTGCGTCAGAAAGGCTTCGTTCTATCGTACGAAGCACGCCCGACACGTGAGGATGTAATCGAATCTGCGATCTTCTGCGGCTCTGGGACATTCGAACGTGACAGAGCAACGTGGCTGAGCACCAACTGTCTCAACCACGATAAACGCGCTATTTTCCACCATCCGCGGGAGCGGGCATGCACGGCTTGGTATACCGCGAAGATATCGTGAAGTTCATGACACGCGGTATACCGCGGCTCACGATGCTTTGCGTGGACATTTCGCGCGAAGTGTCGTGGAGCTTTTAATAAGAGGAGAGTGGTAATTTCGGGTAATTATCTAACAGGGCATGGCCCTTTGTGTTCAAAGAGAGCAACTTCGGATAAGTGCGTCGAACGCGTCTGTGCTTAGAATATCAAGTGGCGCGAATGCGGCTTGAGAACTGCAAACAGAATAATAATAATAATAATAATAATAATAATAATAATAATAATAATAATAATAATAATAATAATAATAATAATAATAATAATAATAATAATAATAGTTTGTGTCGTTGCAAAACTCCTTGAGTTCTGTACCCCCCTCACCCCATACTATGCATAAAACAGAATAAAGGAACAAATTCCGCTGAAATACGCTATGTGGAGGAAGCTTGATGAAAGGGAAAATATTGCCGTCCATCTGAGAGTATATATAGCACGGAGCTTTACGAAGGTTGGCGCTCCTCAAAAAGAAAACCTCACAGCTGAGAGGTGAAAAATTCGCCCTGTTCGGGCGAATCGAGCCCCTCACACCACCGCCTTGCCGAGGCAGCGTTGCCAACTGAGCTAACCAGGATTCTGCCACCCGGGAAACAGGGGATTTCAACCAGTAGTAGTAGAATGTATTTGTAGTAAGGCACAGATGTTGGCCCCCGAGCTTGTGTGCCTTATAAGCTGCTACTCTGCACCTAATCTATGTAACCAGAATCAATGGAAAAACATTAGAACGTGTTCCTTAACCACCTGGACCGATCCCGAAGCCGGTAGAATATGCGACATGACGCGCGCACGATTATTCGCGCGTTCCATGCCTGCGTCCGCATAGCACGCACGTGTTCTCGCTTTTTAAACAAATTGTTGCGCGACGTGACGCGCGACGTGACGTCTCAAAGCGATAGTTGGCGTTGGCACGAGGTGTATGCGTCTGTAGCCTAACACCAGAGAGAGAGAGAGAGAGAGAGAGTGATTGCAGAGAGGAATAGGCACACTTTTCTGCAGGCATTTGGGAAGCACGTTTCAAGCGAATAGTCGAATACCAGGCGACGTTACATTGAAGTGTTTAAAGCGCAAGAGTGTGTTGCTGATTGGCCGCCCAGGGCGGAGGCCCTGGTATAGACCTGAAGGAACGTAAAAAAAATGACGATGACAGCCATAGGGTGGCTGACTGCCTTTACTCAGTTTTCTGTTTTTGTTCTAAGGTATCAAGGATGTGTTACTGGTGTTTGTAGCACGTTAAGAAGCCGAAAAAAGAATTTAAAAAGCCGTCTGTAGTCTAATGGGTAGAGCACCGAGCTCTTTAACTGGGGGGAACCCCGGTGCGATCCCAGCATTGGACAAGCCTTTTTTTATTGTTATTTTATTATTATTGAAGAGGCCAGAAACGAGGCGAGAGAGAAACTTACCTACCTACCTACCACAAAGTGCGTGTTGTGATGCAATAAATCAACATCATCATCATCAGCCTATATTTATGTCCACTGCAGGACGAAGACCTCTCCCTACGATCTCCAGTTACCCCTGTCTTGCGCTAGCTGATTCCAACTTGCGCCTGCAAATTTCCTAACTTCATCACCCCACCTAGTTTTCTGCCGTGCTCGACTACACTGCCCTTCTCCTGGTATCCATTCTGTAGCTCTAATGGTCCACCGGTTATCCATCCTACGCATTACACGGCCTGCCCAGCTCAATTTCTCTCTCCTAATGTCAATTAGAATATCGGCTATCCCCGTTCGCTCTCTGATCCACACCGCTCTCTTCTTGTCTCTTAACGTCAGGCCTAACATTTCTCGTTCCATGCTCATTGTGCGGTCCTTAACTTGTTCTCGAGCTTCTTTGTTAACCTCCAAGCTTCTGCCCCGGCCATATGTTAGCACCGGTAGAATGCAATGGTTGTACACTTTTCTTTTCAACGACAGTGGTAAGCTCCCAGTTAGGATTTCGCAGTGTCTGCTGTATGCAGACATTCTGCAATGTCTGCAATGAATGCTTTGCATTAAAAAAAAAAAAAAAAAAGTGGCAGTCAGGGAATGGGCAGCTGTACCAAAGTTCATAGCTGTGGAAGAAAGCTGAATTTGGAGCGTTCCTTTGCCCAGTTGCACACCGTAGAGGCTACGTAATAAGTAATGGCAGTGCAAAGCGAACTGCAGGCTAACTTGATACACGTTGCGAAAAAAAATCATACTCCCACAGGCGTCTATGTGGCACTCTAGTCGACCAGCTAGTAATTGTGAGGTTATTTACCGCTAGCTTTCCCAAGTGGTTCTAGGAAATCCAGGCATAGTCAGAATCCGTGCTCCGAACTGGTATTCAACTGTTCGCAATTATACCGATAAGCAGAGTTTCGAAGATAAGGGATTGGTGTCCCGGGAAGAACAACTCACGCAAGCGGGGATTGTTCCGAATGATTCTACTGCAGGACAGCCGCGAATTCTGCAGAGAGGTTCCAGTTCCTCAGCGAAAGCATAGAGCAGCCGACTTGTGCGCAATAACCAACAATCATTCAATAAGTACGCCTCGCCTTTAAGGAGTCTATGAAATTCTTGTCCTGATTTAGGCACAGTAATGCATTATTTGGCCAATCTTATCCCGTTTGCATCGCTTCAAACCGACGTGCGGTGTTGTAGTACTGTACATTTAGCTACTTCAACGAACATAACACACTGCGTGTATGAGGTACATTCAATTCTCTTGTTTGATTACGCTCATCGTCATGGTGCATCATATAACTGAAACAAGTTTATAATTTACAAACTCATCAATTGAATGAATATTCAGTTGCGAACGGCATTACATGCACGCATCAAATAATTTATGTGAACCTTTTTTTTTCCTCCCTCTCTCTCTTCTTTTTTTAACAAACAGACTCCGCGAAAGCTTTTACATTTCTTTGTTTAGAAACGAGAAAATATTCGGTACTCCATTCCATAACCGAAGATCGCTTTTTCGAATATTCGTATTCGATGCCATTTGGATATTTCACTATTTGAACACCTCTGTAAAGCAGTTAAGCGAAAAATAACAGAGTTAGGGAATTGGAAGAATGAAGCCAACTACTCGGGATTCACGTCAACTGTCAACTTCGGTGCAGCCGTCGCCGGCTGCCATGCCGCGCCGGACGTCCAACGTTAATTCGCAGACCGTTGTTATAGCTCGGGAAAACAGACCCCATAGCTAGTACACACCACTGTCCGGTTGGATTCATCACACCGCGCTTCAAGATGTCAGGCATTCCACTTCCAACGTACCCGTGCTTCTCTTAGTCGTCGCGACTAGCAGGGCTCGCTATATTAGCCACTGCTGGTTGCAGGTAGGAGCTGCGGAGTCACAGGTGTGTCTGGCGGAGGCCACCTTCACCCTACACGAGAGCGCGCGAAGCAGCACGCACCGGCACCACCTTCATCACTCGCGAAGCCAAAAGCGCGCGATCAAGGTCGGCAAGCCAGCCGGTCAGCAGTGACGGTCCACGTGTGGTCTGGGTCCAGACGCGGACATTTACAATGCGAAATCGTTGTGCTCGCGCGGAGAAGCCAGTTCTCGCTACTGAAATGCGCTCGTAAACGTTTTATGATGGGTTGCATGCACGTCTCGTAGCGGCCGAACAGGGGGCGTCGTGAAAATGCAAAACCACAAGAAAACGGGACTTTCGGCGAAAGCAGCATCATGAGTTACGAGCTGTTCGGCGGCCAGGACACACGCAACAAAAGCTTCCCCATCCCGACATCCGCCCATGGCATCGCGGCACGCGGCAGCACACGATAATATACGACCAAACAAACACCAAAAGGTGGTTGGGGGAGATTGTTAAGTCGTGGGGCACGCTTCAGCCTTGGCAGCGGTTCCGGCCCACCTCACAGCTGGCTCGGGGTGAGAACCCCAGCTCCAATTCATTGGAGTTGGAGTCCTTTCCCCTCGCAGAAACGTCGGGTTGGGTGTTCGGAAAGCGAAAGACAACTAGAATGTATAAAAAGCACGTACACACGCACAGGAAAGGAGGGCTCGGGGTTAGAATCGCCCAGCAGCCGTCGGGCCTGACCGAGAGGGCGCAGAAAGGGGCAGCTGGCAGCGGGGCGAGGGGGGCGAGCGCGCGTGCAAGAACAACGCACAATGCGGAGAGCGGGAAGCAGCGGCCAGCCAGCCACTGAGAAGAAAAGCGGAGCAGCAGACCCTTTCCGGAAGCCGGCTTCGCCGCACGAGTCGGCGACTCGCCGCTCGGCTGTTCTCCCGCACGGACAGAGCGACGCAGGTCGGCGTTGGTAGCGGACGGTCGCTCCTCTCGGCTTGCCGCTGCCGGTTCTTCTTCCCACCGGCTGAGAGAGGACGGCGGCACGCAGCAGTGCAGCAGTTGCGGCGCAGAAGCGCCGGCGCGCGCGTGGCTCGCGCGTGCGTTCGCCTGCGTCGGAGCCTCTACCAACAACGCAGCTGTGCGGGCGGCTGGGCCGCCGTCGTTCGTCGTCGCCCAAGTGTCGCGAAAAAACAAGGTGAAGGCCGGATCAGCGCGCGCGACGACACTGCAGCAGCTGCCGCTCACCGAAACGGCAGTTCTCCCGTGATGCTCCGGTGCGCGGCGTCGTCAACAGCGACGTCATGACGCAGCCGGACGTACCGCGCTGGGAGTCGCACGTTCTGTGCGCCCCCGGCGCCGTCGGCATCGCAGCATCAGCGCCGGAAGAAGAGTACAGCGGCGGCAGCGCAGGCGGCAGTTGCAGCAGCGACACCACCAGGCTGGAGTCGGCCTCTTCCATCGGCGAAGAGGACTCCGACTCGGGGAGCTGGTGGTCCTACCCGTCCGAATGCGGCTCTGTGGTCGAGCTCAACAGAGCCGCCGCAGGAGTCACCAACGGTTTCGCCGCCGGCAACAAGCACCACGATCATTCCGAACCACTACCTAGCACCTGCCCACCGACGACGCCTTCGAATTATGTTGCCACTTCATCAGCGACTCCCGTTGATGCCGTTGTTGCAACTGCGGTCATCTACAGCGACGCCAGCAGAAAAGGTCCCGGTGGTAATCCCCGTGGAGGTGCAGTGATTTTACCTCCGTCGCCAGATCGGCCTCTCAAATCACGGTGTGTCAACGGACGTTCGGGAAGTGTGAGCGACGTAAACGCGCAGGATTACAACGTCACTAATCGTGGAAGCGCCGGGCATGGAGCGAACGCCGAAAATCAGCCGTTTGAACCGCCGCCGCGTCGCGCCTCCGTCACCGGTGGCGAGGGGTCGCCAACAGCTGACCACTGCAACAACCAGGTGAACACCGGCAGCCACGCGCTTCTGAAACCGGCGGGCAAGATCGTAAACAGCGGCCGAGCCGCCGCGATCCGCAAAAGCGCACTCGCGACAGAGACTCGACACAGCGCGCCATCTATCGTGCGGCACGTCACATTCAAAGACCTCTCAGCGTCATCTGGTAGCGACGACGATGACTACGCGAGCGGGCATGGCCGAAATCGAAACTCGGCTAGTTACCATGGGGACGATCAACAGAACGCCGAGGCTGACCTGGATGACTCGGGTTACTTGGACGGGGACAGCACTTCGAGTTCGAGCGACATCTCGCCCCCCAGCAGTCTGAGCTGGGAGTCGGCGATCGATAGCTCGAGCTCGCGCAAGAGCCACGGCCGCTCGGCGGACCAGCAATGCTTCGTCGACAGCGGCGGTGGCGGCAACAGAAACGGTACGCATTCACCTCCCGGGCCTCGAAGTGAAAGCCGCGCAGGAGTGGCTGAAGAGCGCCGGACCAAAAGCATGAACGGCATGCACCGCGACAGCAGCGATAACTCGACGTTGAGCTTTGTGCAAACGGAGATTTGCGTGTCACAGAGCGTGAGACGTGAGGACAGCTACGAGTACTACCGGAACGGAACGCGCATTGCGAAGCTCAACAACGTCAATCAGACATCTTGGAGTGAAACGAGCAGCACCGAAACTACGGAGCGATGCACGCCACTGGGAAAACGCACCGATGTCGAGAAGACGGTGTTTCGAGAGCAGACGACACCGCAGCCGAAACCGCGCGGTAGCCAAGCCGATGATGCAGCCAAGACAAGCGCTCCGCCGCAGCCGACGCGTCGGGTGCTGCCCTCTGTGGATGGAGCGCGTAAGCGTCAACCGGAAGGGGGGATTCAGAGGCGCCAATCGGCAACGCGGGAAAGTGGGAAGCAGAAGAAAGAGAGCGCCGGCGGCGGTGGAGTAAGGAATGTCGGCGGCAGCGTGAACCCAGCCTTCGTCTCCAGTGCGGCCAACGACGCTTGTCAGCAGCGCGAGTATCATCGCTGGAGGCAGCAGAAGACGCCGCAGCATCCCGTTGCCGCGTACGACGACGAAGGCACCTCCTGCGACTTGGAAGACGACGAAGAGGAAGACAGCGTTGAAAGTCAACTTTTCGAGGAGGAAGATGTGAGTTTTCACTTGGAAAGCCCGCCGGCCGCGCGCCACCACAAACAGAGAGCGGGAACAGTGAGCGCGACAGCAACATCGCGCGCCGTCGCGCGATCCCGCGGCGGCAGCACGACTGAGCCCAGCCGCGCGTCCGCCCTGGCATCGGTGCGGGCGCAGTCGCGCGATCCGTTTCTCGCGCTGGCAGTAGCCACAGCGAAAGCAGCAACCACGGCGAGTGCCGAAGCGTCGCGTGAAATCTACGCTGGGTGCAAGCAGTTCGCTCCGCCACCAGATCTGGACGTCGTAGTGCGCACGGCCTGCTCGGTCGGCGGCTCAGAAGATGCCGTCGACCGGGCCAGGCACGCGCGAAGTCAGCCTGCGGATGACATCGTCTCCGTCTCGTCTTCACCGGTGTACAAAGCCAGTTCCTCATCGGCCCGCTCTGACGTCCGGCTGCCGACTCCCGTGCGCTACAAGGAGTTTTCGTCGCTGCACCTCAAGAAATCCGGCGGCAGCAGGGAACACGTGAACGGTCATCACAAAGAAGGCGACGTGTCTCCTCTCTTGGAACGTGAGCCGCTGCCTTGCGAGCAACGTTCTTTTCACGTTCACTCGGACGTTTTGCCAACACGAGCGGACAGTTCGCCCCCGACAAGTTCGACGCCGTCTCCCGTGCTTCTTGAAGATCGTGTTCGTGTACTACAAACTCCTGTGAAGAGCAACGCCGTCATCGTAGACAACATTCCCGACTCTGACGACTGCGATGGCCCGCCCATAACAAGCACACCGAAAGTCAGCAATGGCCATTGCGGCAACAAAAGGCCAGCTACTCTTCCCGTCAACGGAGGAACGGGCCCAGTCTGCCATCGCAAGCCGCCGCCTGTTCCTCAGCAGCAAAAACAGCAGCAGCAAGCGTCGCAGCCGCTGCTTCTCCGGCCGCCCAAGCCGGTGCCCCCGCCCCGATCCCGGTCTCCACTCGATCCAGCCGAGTATCTTGAGCGCATCACGGGCTACGCGACGGCGCGGCGGCTGGCTCAGACACTACCCAAACCGCAAGTCCAGCTGCCCGAACCGCACATGTCGCCTGCTACCGGCCGCCTTGTATCGTCGCGGCGTCGATTCTTCGAGAACCTTCAGCGGCAGCAAGAGCAGCAGAAGCGCCCGAACGACGCATCCGCTGCTCCAGGCACGACAGCCGAAGAGTCGGCAGAACGGCTGCTCGGGTTCCGCGCTAGCGCGCAGGCGGCGCGCGAGAGTCTGGCCAAGAGCTCGCCGGATCTCGCGGCGCTCGAGGCGGACGCTTGGCGCAGCCGCAGGCTGCACGATCGATGGCCGCCTCCTTCAACGGAGCCGCAGCATGCACCGCGGCAGGCTACAGGAACCGAACCGATCGGCACCGCCGCAGTGCTGCCGCCCCGGAGCCCGGCGCCGGCCGTGCATCCAGACAAGTTCAACCGGCTCGTCGAGCAGACGCGCAGTCGCTACGCACGACGCCGCTGTGGACAGCCCGCGCACGATGAACGCCGCCGCAGCAGGAGTCTGGGCTACCTCGAGACCGACGTGGACACGCTCTGTTGTCGCCAGGTGAAATCTTCCATTTCCGCTGCCGAAGGGGCCGAAGAAGACACCGGCCAGAACTGCGACGAAGCAGACGACGCGTACTTGAACCGCACCCGCAGCATGGACCGGTTCCTCGAGGACGGCACCGTGGGCTGCCCGCTGCTGGGCGACGAACAGCGAACCAAGTCCGAACACGAGCTCCGCATCGAGCGCTCGCTCCAGAAGCTCGAGCTACCCGAATGGTACACGCGGCGCGGCAAGCCGGCCGAGACGGGCATCCTGCGGGCGCGGCGCGACTCCGTCTCGTCCACGGGCCGATCCGGCTGGCAGGGGCTGGGCAGCCGCACGCCTTCGACCGCGAGCCTGGCCGCCAACACTCCAGACAGCCGCAACCTGGTCATCCCCAAGCGAGTGACAGCGCCAGACTGGCGATGCTGGCATGCGTCGCGCGAGTCCCTCACGTCCAGCCCCGGATCACACGACGGAGGCGGTTCCCTCAGCCGCTGGGGCAGCGTCAGCAGTGCCCCTGCGGCAGCCTGGTCCTACAGATCCATGCGGCAGCCGTACCTCGGCTGGCGTGCCGCTCCCAGCACCGGTACCACAACTCCTCTGTCTTCCGCGGGCAGCCGACCCGTGTCTCCTGGAGGCGGTTGGACTACGCCGTCGGCTTTCGATTACAACCAGCAGCAACAGCATCACCAACAACAGCTGCAAGAACAGCAAGAGCACCGACAGCAGCAGCAGCAGCAGCAGTCGGCGTCACCGTGCATTCCTCGGGACCGCTACTCATACGTTCAAGGCATCTACGGGGACGGTGGTGGTTGGAACGTGGAACGCGAGGACGATTCGGAGGCCGTCTGCCCCTCGGTGATCAGTGACATCGGTGTGCCGTCTACGTCCGCGTCTTCGAACGGTGCCGCCAGGCCCGCCGTGTGGATGGAGTCTTCTTTCGTGGGCTCCAAACCGGTGTCGACATCTTCTGTGGTGGCCGCTCAGTCGCCCGCCGCGCCCGCGCTCGGTGAGTACGGTCGCAGTGTCGGCATCACGCTGTGAGCGGCGACGCCACGCCCTGGGCTCTCTTGTGTCCTCTCCCGCGCACCATGCCATCCGGGCCTCGTGAGACGCTCGCATGGCAAGGTGCGACGGTTTCACACACCCGCCGTCACTATCGAAATTGTCGTAGAGTGTTCAGATTTATCGGGTTTCTGTTGCTTTTTGGCCGATAAGATTGTATTGAAATTTGTCCGCGACTACTGCCAATCTCAGGACGCGGCTTCTGTACGGGCTTCGCGTTCCGCCGGAATAGCGTGCCGACGAAACCTCTTGAAGCCGTACCTCTCACACCATTTGATGGCTTGTTGCAAGATTTTTAACAAGGTCTTCGGCTTGACTTTGAGTATGAGGTATTCCTTCGAAAGGACAAAAGTCTTTTCGCGGAAGCAAAATAATGGTTCGACGCAGAACCGTCTGTAGAGGGGTCTGAACTCCTCCGCAGATGGTATTGGATTCGTGCCATCATGCGTTGTAGCTTGACATCTGCCATACAACAGTTTTATTGAATTGCAACAAATCTGATCATTCCGGCGCAGCTATCCAACTGAGAGCGTCCGGCTTGAAGTGGTTTCACGCTTCTGCTGGGTGTTACATTGTGAGAGCCATGCTTGATGAAAGTTCGAAGATTTTGACCGTAGTCGGAACAAAAAATGTACAACATCGCATCGAAGAATGGGGCACAACAATGTGAGCTCGGGACCTTCAGCACATTTTGCGCCCCATTTGGTGGGCTGGAGAGCTCTAATGTGACAAGCGTGAGTAGGGAGCGTGCTCCGGCGTTTCCCTATCGTCTCCAGAATCTGGCATACGTTTCACCGCGCCGGAGCCGGTGCTGGAAAGTCAGGCTGTCGCATTATGGCGCCTCTGTCATTGACGATTGTACAGTTATGCTATGTGAGGTTCTAACTGTACCCTGTTGAAAGGATGCGAAAGTTCAGTGTTACTGCATTTAAATAAATCTCGTAATGTGCGTGTAACAGCTGCCGTGCACTCTGACTACTATTTAGGTCATGGTTTAAATGTATGCAAGGAATGTTCTGCAGACTGTGAAGTTATTGTCAGGCTCCCGAACGTCTATCGGCTGCAAGCCTTGACGCACAACCGTCGCGTTCTTTCGGCAACGACATGCTCTCATAGTGTGACACCTGTTGCAACAATCCCGGCGTGACTCATCTGCGGCGCGCGACGATAGTGGCGGCGAGCTTTCTAGCCGCGAGACCTCTAATCAAGGCTGCCCTACTTGAAGTAGCAACGCTCAGTAAGCTTCCGAACGCCGATGCCATGCAGAGCGGCGCGCTTCGCGGGGGATTGCGAACACTGCACTATCTGCTTCCGGCGTAGCTTTTTCTTCGCTTCGCAGCTGAGAAAAGGGTGCGCTTGTTTCTCTGACTCTCAACCTGTGCCTGTTCGCAATGAAAGAAAAACGGTATCTCGGTTTCGAGGAGGTCCGCAAGCCCGCGTAAGCGTGACGTCTGTTGGTGTCATTCGCCGTATTGGCACATTTCTGATAAGGCGCGCCCTTCGTGTCTCTGAAGCGTTCGGTCTGATCACCGCGAACGTCGCGTGTAGGCTGCGTAAACGGCTTCCGCGCATTTGCGACAGGACCTTAAGTACACCTTGCTGCATTGGAGAATACGATATTATTGCCGTAGTAGCTACATGGGGGCATAGCGTTGCCAGAAACACCGCGCTACGGCCTCGAACGAATCGTTTCCGGAGTTTCAAAGCGAGTGGGCGCAGAGCGAAGAACCGAAAGTGATTGAGCATTGTTTGAACGTTTCTCCTGAACGAGGAAAGAAGCCGCCATAATGTAGCATTACCCCCTGTATTCAGGGGCGGTTTTACATTTTGGCGCGCTACTTCTCGCGCCAGTCGTTTTATATATAGCCTGCTTTTTTTTTTTCTTTCTTTCTTTTTTTTTTCTTTTTTTTTTTTCCTGTACTGCCACCTGTCATTGCTACCTTGTCTCAAAGATATGGGTGGCTGCCATGTCTCCTATAACACACTGTCGCTGTTCCGCGCCTGCCAAAGAATCTCAGTTATGGCTTTCGTCCCGCGTTCTTTCGTGTACATACTGAACAATAGCTGTCCTGCTTCTGCTTATAGCGCATAATTTATTGAAGCGTTTGTGTCGTCTTCAGCTATCAGCCTGCCTGTGCCACCTCTTTTTTTTTTTTCCGTCCGCTGCTTCTGTTCCTAGTGGATATCGTAAAGTATGGTAAAGTAAAGATGCAGCAAATCTTACTTCAAACGCTTAGACGAGTTATATAGCTACGTGTACTGTATACGGTTGTTGTACGTGTTTTTTCACGTATATGCAGTGAGAGTTTGTTGCGTATAAAAGGAAAGACACAAACGTCTTGTTCCACGCAAAGAAAAAAAAGTATATATAAATATATATAGACACATATATACTATAGCGTCATGGCCGTCACCACTGATGTTTCAGCAGCGCTCCTCCTTTGCCGTGCTGAATTTAGTTTATTATTTTTTTTCCCCTATCACATTGCCTTCATTGCATTGTTCTCGTGAATTTTCCGGGGCAGTAGTAGCAGGAGTAGTACGAGAACAGCTTCGCGTTTGTACGGCGCATCTACTTTTTTTTTTTTTTTCTACAACTCTATCTCGCGTCTTTATAACCCCCAGGAATTCCAGGGTCGCATATGATATAAGCCCGCAACCTTCGCCGTTCGTTCTGTCGCCCTCCGCCGGACGATTGTCGACGGTGTGAAACACAAGCCCCCCGCTCCAGGCCTTTCTCCACCCCAACTGCCTCATGCTCTTGCATGTGTTTTTTTTTTTAGGGAGAAAGAAAGATTACTTAGTAAGGCCGCCCTTTTACGCCGTAATTCGAGGCACAGGTTGAGAACGAACCGCAGTGGCAGGTTTCGTGACGTAATCAAAACAGTTATTGCTATGTTTCGATAGGTGTTTGTATAAAGGTTTTACATCCCCCGGTGGTCAGGAGCACTGGAGGTCATTCACGTGACAGTGGACGCCAGTGGAAGCGGCTGCCTCTTTTGCCTTACATAACACTCAATCCACTCCGCGCTTCTCCTTTTCGTTTTTCCTTCTACATGTCTGTCCTCACTCACATCATGCATGTTGTCAGCGTCGTGGGCTGGTCTTGACCAGCGAGTCAGCCATAGCACAACATGTAGCATCGAGAACGCCTCATCGCAATTTACCGTGGTGTAGTAACTTCTGAGACCAACGGCTACTGACTTATGGTGGCATTTGTTTATCGTTTATGGCTCTATTTGGGCTCAGTAACGCAGAACCACTAGCGTAGCTACTCCCCCGTCTTGGAGCCTCAAATCAACAACGGCGTTGATTGAATACTGTCCACGTAGCGTGTCACACCGCTAGTTCTTTGGAAGGCCCGCTCTGAGCCAGTCTCGCTCTGGTGAACGTGACACCCACGGGATGCGCATGAAGCTGCGCTGTCATATTACGTATGAGCGAGACGCCCCCCCCCCCCCCCCCCCCTCTCCTCCTCGGGAGTGTACACGAGAACGACGACGTTTATTTTTCTGGTTCTTTCTTAAAAGGTAAACCTGAAAAAAGCTTCCTTCTTTATACATACATATATTTATGTGTGTGTGTATATATAAAAAGTACATCGTGCGGCGCTGCGTTCTGCGCTGCTTTTTGCGCTCCTTAAAAAATATGTGCCCAAGATCGCTTACGTACGTTCGAATTTGAGTCTACTTACTTGTTTCTCCTAATGGTATTAGCTTTCATTCGCTTCTTGTGCTGACATCAGATGCACAAAATACAACCGCATTTGTGGCACTGAAAGAAATCGTTGCCTGTCAATTCTGTCTGCGTCTCTCGGACTTTCATTGCGGAGTTTTCCCTCATTCTCACCTGTTATCGCGATATTTATGCATCTTTTCGTTCTTTTATCCTATTTGCCGTAACCAGGCATCGCCATGCCGGCCGGTTCGAGATTGCGTTTTCATGCTTTTACACGGAGTGGCTTGGGTGTTTCTTTTCTCTCTCTCTCTCTTTCCGTTTTATTTTCTTTTTTTTTCTTTTTTTTTTTCTTTTTTTTATAGTGTCGTGAAGTCGCGCGGCCTTTTCTGACGCTGTTAAGCTTTATTTAACCATTTGTTTACGACGTTAAAAAAAATTCTTATGGGCGGGTCAGCTCGTTCTTTTTTATACTGTTCTGAAAGAGGCAGCCTGTTTATACATGTGTACATGCATATGCCGTTTATACATATATGTGCATAGACAAGCCGTCTATATCGGATACGTCTGAACATGCGTGCTGTTTATCACGGTGCTTTATCTTCGGAAATGTTACAGGAAGTCAACCTTCGACCGTGTCGCAATTATTAGCTTAGTTCTTGCGAAGCCTCTTCCGCCTTATATCCCTCCGTTTAGCAACTCCGCTCTTCCATGCAGGAACACGATTTAAAAAAAAACAAGAGAAATTAGGGTGAGGATCACGTGTCTGACGTTCCACGCGAACCTCCTTCCCTTACCGAAGACAAACACTCGCGACGCCATTATCGCCTTGTATACACTTGCGTGCGTTGCGTGCTTAAGTCGTCCGCGTTGGCGGCGGATTAATGGTGGGAAAGGGGCTCGTCCCTTGTACTACCGCTTGTTGGTTGTTCGTCTGTGCTCGCCCATCCTACGCTGGCCCCTATTTCTTATTCTGCCCCGCCGCAGACGTCGTATCTTCGTCGTCGTCGTGTTTACGTTAGCTCTGTGACAACAAGGGCTATTGCATCGCTTCGCAGAAGCAGCGAACGGACGAAATTATAGCCGTCGTCTGTTCAAGCGGACGACTTGAGCAGGCGACGACGTAAACAGAAAAAAAAAAGAAAAAAAAAAATACCGGGGCCGGGCGCGAGCACTTAGCACTTGCGCGCTTTTCTGCTGTTTGTGTTTGTGTTGCGACCGCGTGGGACGTGTAATTCTTGTTTCTATTTTTTTTTTCTCTCGCTTTCTGTTTCGTCGTTCTCGTTTTCTCGTTACTGTTCACATTTCTGCGAATTGCTGATCCTGCTGCGACTTGGCGGCGGACGACAGGAGAAGTGAATGAGACGGTGTGGGGGCTAAGGACAGTGACTCGGCCTCCTCCTGTCGTCTACTGCTAACGAGCTGTTCCGTCATGTTGTTGTTGTTGTTTTGTTTTTGTTTTGCCGTTTCTCTCTTCTGGCTGCTGTGTCTGTATGTTCCTGTAAATGGCGCTATTCGTTTCGGCCGCACCCGATGCTGTTATTAGCGCAGTGTGTGTATGTGTGTGCGTGATGGCTATAGTTTTCGGCGTGGCGGCAGATTCGCTGCAGCGTGTAGTTGTAGCTGACCAGAGGCGCTTTTCTGTGCAGTCCTCGTCAGAGGTCGCGACGATCGGTGGCACGTGATGTTAATTGACATCTTCATAATTGAACCAAATACGCGATTCGTTTGTTTATAAAGGTGCGCGAGTTGTAATCTCCCGCCACGCCGAAAGCAACACGAAGCCATGCTATACGGGCACCGTGTGTGTAGCCAAAAGGAATGGTCGTGTTGTGTATAATGATGCTGTTGGTGTGTCTGGTGGACGTTGGTGGCCTATTCTACGTATGTACTGCGTAAGTTACCTATACATATACTATATACAACGTGTTTCGCGAGTGAACAAAAAAAAAAATAGAGTGAAAGAGGTTGTCGCGAGAAAAAAAAAAAGTGAGAGAGAAAGAGAAGCAAGAGAGAACTTGCGTAGTATAGTGTTGCTCACGTGTATACTTGCAGTTGTTTATTTTAAATAATGAATAAAAGCCATATTTCCCCTTTGTTTCCTGTTTTCTGGTGCTGGTATTGCTAAAATCTTGTTCCGTCTCTCGCTTTCCGTACTTCACCTTTTTCACTGTCGCCTCTTTTCTTTTTTTTTTCGTACGAGTCGCAAAGAAATCTCACATAGAACCAACTATTAGTACTATTCGTTCTTCAATATGTCCACATCCTCATACACTTACAAAGCATCGACTTTGTCGACAAGCACAGCTACCTAAGACATTCGGCGTGTCACGCGACATTAAATTTATAAAACTACAAATGTTAAGTATTCCTTGAACTAGAGCCGAAAGACGCACAAGCAGCCCGAGGATGCTTTTATTATGGTGACGTTAAAGTATACATATATACGAGGCCACGACTTGTAACTGTACTTGAATCGGGCGAATATGCTTTCGAAATGCTAAAAACCCGTGCAGGTTCACAAATCCAGACGGAAATAAACGTGGACGGTTTATTCTGTCATCGCTGTGACCACAAAGCATGATGTATTTGATGCCCTCGTTCCTTTGAACCGAACTTTGTTTTCTGTGTTTAGTCGTCGATTAGTTGAAGCTCGCGGACCGTGTCATTCATCCGCTCGAAACTATCTTCCTTTTAATGTTTGCTAAGACACTTTCCGGGAAAACGCGTCTGCACAGTAAATCTCTTATAAATTCGGGAGTTGTTGCTTTGGCTTAAAGCAGTTCGGTGTCCCTCTTCTCAAACTATCCTTATTCGTCCGTCCTCTCGCACTGGACCTTTGTTTCTGTCGCCACCAGCTGAACATCGCGCCCTGCTGTACATTTTGCGTTTACTTCATATTTCTATACTTTTCTCGTTTTCTGCTCCTTTCTAGATTTGTTCACTTGCATATACGTTTTGTTGTTTCCTGTGGTTGTGCGTTGTTCTGTGCTTGTCGTATTTCCTTGTCATTTCCGATTGCTGCCGCGACGATCTGTTGTTACTCCTCCCGCCGTTATCTTACTGTATTTTAGCCACCCGTTCCGTATACTTTTACGACAGCCCCATGTGAGCTGCACTGTGTACGAGAAAATGGATGAATAAAATAAATGGCTCAGTGGGGCAGAAGGTCAGATGTCGGACGTTCTGGCCCGCTGCGTCAGTTGGTCGCGTAAGGTGCTCTTTTTGTTGTCGTGAAGCCGTGTGACAAAAGAGAACATGCTGCACACGCAGCCGCTCGCAATTTTTCTACGCCCGCTCGACTTCTATGCACAATTTTCTTTTGACTCCGACTAAGTGGAAGCCGATACTGACGCCTTGGGTATTATCCTGTTTGCTATCGGTCGGAAAAAAAAAAGAATGAAGAAAAGATATGGGAAAAAGTCATTACTTCGAGGTGATGTACTGCCTACTATGGTACACTGAGTACTATGTACAGAGTATAGTGTAACCCGTGACGGTGCGGTGTTGTTTTCTGCTGGGCACGGAAAATTGTTGAAGCCGTGAATAGAGAGTGTGTTTCCGCGAGAGCTGATGGTCATCTAGTCCTTTGATGCCAAATGTTGTTCTGTTATTGTTCTGTTGTCTTTTTTTTTTTCTAGTATGCTATATAGTACAAATGGTGCAGCATTTTCGACGCATTCATCTGTGATTTGTATTTTTATTTACTTTTTATGGTCACTTGTTTAGGTAACTCCCACATGCCCGATAAAATTATAACGAATCAGTACCTTGGACTCCCAGAATTACATGTTGCATGTGACGGACTGAATAGTATAAATTCGCTAACCTTGGGTCCGCCACGTTCAGCACAGAACGAGTAAAGCATAGGCCAGCACGCAGGGCAGACGTGATTGTGACGAAGGTGGCGCGAGCGCCGTGTCGTTCGTCACTTCTACCCGTCCTGGGTGCAGCAGTAGCGCTATACTGTACTTACGTAATGAATTACCAACTAACCCAACTAGTGCCAAAACGGCTGGCCGGTGTTAGTGCGGCCTGCTGCGAGGAGTGGGCGCCGCTTTTGCTGATTGAGTCGCACGTTGCCGGTTAACGATCGGTCCGACAAACGTCGACACCGTGAGCTGGCTCACGGTATAGCACCGCCGCCCTCTAGCACAATGTCCGCCAGTGCCCGCGGCGCCGCACCTACACTAGCAGAGACCTCTGGCGTCACGAACGTAACTATATAGCTCGGCAATCAACGCGTGTCATGCGGCAACTACATGAGACGCATTTCCGTCGTCCGTCGTATTTACGGCGCCTCGTCGGCGCGCCCGCTTCACGCTGCGCGACGACTACGAGGCTATATAATCCCGGCCAACGTAAGTCCCACGCAGTTTACGATTGCAGCGGGAAGAAGCTTTACCGCGTGTAGTTACGTGCGCGCAGCGCATGACGACGCCGGGTGACGGCACTGCACGCCGGAAGTACTTCGGTAATGCGCTTCATGTGGTTGCCCTCAGTGCACAGTGGGAGCCAGGCGTGCACGCGAATTTTGTGGACTCCACTTGCTGCACAGGAACGCGCCAGTTCTGACCGTGTTGCGCGGCTGTGTGGCACGTGGTGAATAGCTCCCTAACCTCTTTTGCGGCGTTTGCGCGCGAAAGCTGTGCATTCACATTTAAACAGGGATCACATTTTCCAGCGATTTCATTATGACCGATAAGACTTCAAGAGAGTACAAATTCGGGTTAGTTGGCTTGCGTTCAAGAACGACGAAGACGGACGGTATTCACCAGCTTCACAGCTCGTCGCCCACTTCAGTGCTCGTTATTGGGTAATTGTACTATATATATATATATATATATATATATATATATATATAGTAGGGCGAGAATAATCTGGGGAGTGCGTGGGGCTCGATAGTTGCTACGCTATATATGCTGTGGCGGGTAAACGTGCGACAGCTGGGCCAGTATTGTCGGACGATCACTTTCGCGTGACGTATAGTACACCGTGCGTTGGACGATTCGAGCGATTTGGCTTAAACAACCAATCAGCGCGCACCGAAAGTGATCGTACGAGAATATAGGTGCCCTGGTGTGTTCCGTGATGCACTGCGCCTATAGAAATGGTCGAGGGTGCAGGCGCCGCACGCGCATGCAGTTGTCGCGTGCCGCTTGCACCTATTCGATGGGGACATCACATCGCGTATTGTGCTTCCGCAAACCATTCTGTTCATGAACGGGTTATTTAAAATACGCTTTACATATTAGGGGCGCACAGTTGAAACCCCCGTTCTTGCATTATATGTTTTTAATTATTTGCTCATTTCCGCTATTTTTTTTTTTTTAATCGTCCCTTACATACAACTCCCGGACTTCTTTCCGGACGGACCCCATGGTGGCACCTGCGTGGCTTGTCTCGCCGCCTCGTCGGATCCATGCCGCGGCTAAAACAACGTGCGGCCCCAAAATAGCAGCTCTGCCGATCGACCTGCCGTTTGCATGCAAAGAGCGCCTTTGCCGAGGGAAATCTGAAAGCTATGGAGGCGGGCGCGGACGGCCCATAGTGGGGTGTCGAACGCCGATCGAAAACGCCGCACTCCTATTTTAATATCCACCACTTGCCTCTGAAGCTAAATCGGAACTGAAGTTAATGATATGATCACGTTCTCCGTGACTGCAAGAGAATTAAGCTGTAGGTAGCGTTGATATCACTTAGTGACCTTTCTTTTGCATTTTCATTTACTTTTTGCTATTACCGATGCTTTCTCGTTACTCTAATATCAGGTTTTCGTAATACCATTATTGTTTCGCTGTAAACGAAACTGTTGATTTTCCGTTTATGTCCTCTGGAACGAGCAGAATCGCACAGCGCATGCGGCTTTGCGACCCTCGGCTTCCGCGCGAGCGCATTGTGGAAAGTTGGATGGGGCTCTCGGGCATAGTCCCTATGCGGTTAGAAAACGGAGCGGCTCACGGAGCAGAACGCGAGCAGTGTAAAAACAATCCCGCGGTCGCTACCGCACGCACCACGCGCGCCAAGCTAGAGTCTGTCCGCCTGCGCCAGCGCTTTCGGCTTCAGTGCTTCGCGTCGCGTCCATCAGCCAGCCGTCGGTCTCCGACACCGCCAACGTACTTCGAGGGCAAAACATATTTAAAAACAAAAAAATAAAGAAACTGCGGAGGGGGAAGCGCTGCGTCGAAGCACCGGCGCCGCTAAGCGCTCACTTTTGCTTTTTACAAGTTAAAAGGGGGAGGATGAGAAGGAAATACTCCGGCAAGAATGCGTCTTGCCGAAGTGTCTCCAGTTGCGCGAAACCCTCGCGCTCCAGACGAACCCAGCGTATACCCTGCCGAACCGAGTGCATGGGAAGGACGAAGGGAGGAGAGTGGGGGAGGGATTGTTGCTAAGCCGTTTAAGCTTGTAAGGAGCGGTAGAGTGGAGTCTCGGTTGCGCGGCGCCGCGGGGCGAACAGGCGCCGCAGTGTCGCGCCGCCTCGCTTCGCATTTCTCGGGGCGCTTACTGGCGCTTGCCGCCTTGTGTACTGCGTACGCTTGCCGAAAATGCGAAGGGTTCGCTGTCCGTTCGCCCAGCTGGCGGCGTTTGTTGCTCGCCCCCGCGCTTGCATGGAATGCTTGAAGAGCAGGCAGCCAGACGCGTGTGCCTTTCTTCTTAAATAATAATTGCATCAGCTGGCGCGGAAAATTCGCCAAGAGTGCGACGTCGGGAACAAAAATGGGAGCAAACAAAACGTAAATCCCGCAAAATCGGATTTTCGCTTGACGCCACGGCGTCTTTGCACTACTAAAGCTCAACTTCCGAATACCTCAGCATGAGTCAGTCGTTCGCGCCGGGACCTGGAGAGACTCAGCCTGAGATTTGTGTTTTTGGTGCGGGGGAATCGAGGGGGGGGGGGGGGGGGGGGTGTTTTCAATACGGTTCGCAATACGTTTCGTGCTTTGTGATGCTGCCGGGCGCATAACCGTTCCACATGCTGTTGTTGTGCCCTTTATGTTGTTCAGAACTAACGTGTAACACACTCAGCTCTTCAAAAGCCCCTGTGCCCCTGCGCTGCTCAGAAAGAGCAATATTTGCTGCCTGTCCCTCTATCTCTATCTTTTTTATGCTTTTATTTTAGTCAACCCCAGCCCCTCTAGTAGTAGTAAGGCTCACCTCTCCGTGCTCCACTATAAAGTCTTACCAATTCTGTCACTCAAACAGGAAGCATGTTCGACGCTTCTGAGTCCAATGACATCCATACTGCAGCGCTTGCTTATGCAATGGCCCGTCCTTTGTTTAGTGCCAAGGTCACCGGTGTTTATATTTGAACGCAGTGTTCTTTTTTTTTATTAGCATCAATAGCGAAGCTTCTGGAGCAAGATCTTAATCGTACTCGTGTCCCGTAAAATTTGTTTCAGTCAGCAAACCTACGATACGATGCGATACTTACTATTCAGCACACACTTGTGCACGTCACATCATTAAAAATCGTGCCATACTGCGCTAATAACCAGTCTCCCGTAAGTAGCGAGCCCGTATTTCTCGCTAAAGCGTCTGTGCCTCCTGTCGCCGTTGACAGCAGCAGCGAGAAACACGTATAGATATCTTGCACGTGACGTCACCGGCGCATCTTCTCACCGTGATGGGTGTCTAATATAGCGCCTAGGATGACGTCAGTGCACGCCGTCTAGTATAGGCGCATCAGAAACGCGCGTGGGCTCTCGAAAACGTGTCTGTCGACACCACTATTCATGTAATGTCGCAATGCCATAGATGACATGGCCACAGCCCCGCTAAGACAGCGACGACGACTGGCAGCAAAATAATGGGCGACGCGCCTTTTCTTTTTCGCGCTCGTTTGAGGCAGCAGCGCCACCCGCCCGCGAATCCTTCTAAACTGTAACGTGCTCTCTTGCTATAGATGCATTATAAATGGCTGCTCCATTGAATTGGGCGAAAGTGGGCGAAATTCTAGCTTGGGTCCTTACCGTGTTACGCCGGAGCCGCGAGATCTGTCTTCGCTGCGCATACTTTTTACTTCTTTTAGCACCTTCCGTCACGTGCAGGTGTTTCAAAGGAACGATAGTTGCATTGATGTTCGTCTGCGCAGCGCCACCGAGTGCAGTGCTCTCTCATGTCTGTCTGCGTACGCAAGATCGATCCTTGTCGTTTAGTCGCCGCACGCACACGCCACACCTGGCCGGAGATCGACCCGCGCACTGGGGGAGTCGATCGGTCGCGTGTCCTTTGAGTATACCCGGAGCGAAAAGGGAGTAGGTTGGCATCCACCAGAAAGGCATCGTGCTGCAGTCTGGAAGGATGCTAAACTATTTTCCCCCCTTTTTTCGTGAATCTTCTTCCCACCTATAGCCGACTTCGACAGACCTCCTTTCGTCAGGTATAGCCGGACGCACGCCAGGATCATGGAGGAGGGAAACAAACTAGGTGCGGGTAATACGTCACGCAACCAGCCTTCGCCAGCCAGCTCTCCGCGCAGTCATCCCCTTTGCCTTTTGTCTCGCAAAAGGTCGGTCCGACGCGTGACCCTGCTCTCGGCGGAACTCAGCCCATTGTGCTTGGTTCCCGGTATGTTTTAATCGACGCGCACTGGTTCGGGTGCTTTGCCAACCGCTCTGCGCACATAATCTCCCGATGCGCTTGTGCAGCTTAGGTCGTTTATTGCGACGTTTAGAAACTTATAGTCTTCGCTGCGGCATGCGAGTGGGGGCAGCCGCAGGTTTCTCTTGCACCCGTTGTTTTTTCGGAAGAGCGTGCATTGACAGTCGCTGGAAGACACTAAAACATTTACCGCGGCGTGATCTTGGTGGACCGCCTTTTCTTGGCTTCAGTTTGCTTACGTAACGCCCTCTCCCAGTTTTCTTCTATTAGTCCATGGCTGAAATGGACGTGAATCCAAGAGTCGTCTTTCGAAGTAGATTGGCTCGCAACGAGACGACCGTCGACCAATCGTGCACAAGTTTCGCTCTGCGCAGCGTCTCACTCGGGGCAGTGTCTGACGAAATGTTGCTCGTGCTCCCTGAGCCGAGGACCGAAGCACGTGTAGCCCGTAGTGAAGCGTCGACCAAAGCGAAACTTGTTGACACGACCGGGAACAACGACACGAAACCGAAAAGCATGCACAGACGTGCCGGCGAGGTTACTGTGGCTCTTACTTTGACCCTGTGGCTGGACGGCATTTACTTGTTTATATATATATATATATATAGCACATACGTTCATTATGGGTTCTCGTGGGTGTCGATGTGTCTGGCTGTATGCCGCGCCAAAAGAATGTGATCGCGCTGTTGTGACAGATACAATGTATACGCTGTTTTGGGTAGCACTTTTTTTTTTTTTTTTTTTTTTTTTTTTTAGCAGCAAGTCAGCTTACCTGGTCTATAAGGCCGGAGCCGCTACCGGACAGAGTTTTGTCATAGCTGCACTTCGCTGAGCATGTGGGGTATTTGGACACTCTTAGTTCCATTTTGACCGATGAATGAGGCTTCATCGGCAGATCGTTTGGGAAGAATACGCTACGCGAGAAGCCCTATAAAAATAATAAACAAGTGAGAGAGATGAAGACATAAGAAAATGTTTCTGTTAAACCACAGCGATAGATCGGAGTACCTGGTATACATGGAATTTCGTTCGGGATTATGAGGAATGCAAAAAAAAAAAAAGTCAAGTACATACTATAGTAATTCTTGAAAAAAAGGTAAATGAATTATAAACGCCTGCTACGGTGATTTTCCGTCAGAGCGGAGTCCTCGTTCCTTTTTTGATGATTTTTTTTTCTTTCTCCTTCTTTCTCGTTCTTTTATTTCGTTACAGTTCACATAACGATCGTGTATAAGCCAGTCAGACAGCAGGCAGCGGCGCCGTGTCCAGAAGCCACAAAGCCACTCCACACTACGGGAACTGAGCTGAACACAGCGGTACACGCCACGCACTGACCCCCTAGCGAGGCGGGCAGAAGAGCCTTCTATATTTTTCGTTGCTGCTTTTCTAGTACCTCTTACTATACATTGCTTGACCACCCGGATCAAAATAAAGGTGCCTCGTAGTACCAGCGATTATGAACCACTCTAATATGCGGCACATTTTTGTCCGTGGAGAAACTGAAACGCAGCGTTTCACTATCGGTCCTACATGGTAACAGGACCCTCACTCACTCAGATGGCTGTGTTTTGACTCCACGCGAAGTCACACGTTCACGAGATTGTGGAGGTTGTAATATGCGTTGCTTGGATACATGTTCGGGCTGCGCGCAGTTTGCGTAATTTGTTTAGCATTTTCTGGCGAAAGTGCTCGTAGGGATGGTCGATTAAATGTTTTAATCGATTAACGATTAATCGTTCGTCGCTTTAGCGTATCATCGATTAATCGATTTCGATGCGGGGTTTTTCGTCGATTAATCGATTAATCGACTTTTTTTTCGGGCGCTTTAAAAAGGCTGAAACATTGTTATCTATTCACGTAAGTACCTATTTTAACGCTTGAAAGGTGGAACCAGGATAAGACATAGAAGCGTGTAAATTTTGATAAAGAGTAATGTTTAATTTGTTAGAGGTCAACTATAATTGCCACTAGTGACTAGTGAAGGAATAAGCAATATACAGAGTGTTCATATTGACACGTGTACTTGTTTATCTTTCCCCGGTGACCGCTTTTCACCGGCTAACAAATGTTAAGGTGGTGGTCCGGTGCCACCAGCCCCCCGTTTCGAGTACTTTTGGAGCAACCGTGGTGGCTCTTCTACTTAGGATATAAAGTTGTCGTATATGCCATAAAAAAGCCTAATTCTTGTAGATTCCAACTATTCATATTATAAAGAAATTGAATAATGTGATTTAGAAATAAATGTTCAAGATCAAGCATGATATACATGGCTTTTGCGTAATGTGTCTCAGTTGTGACCATATTTAGAAGAAACTACCGCATTTACTGCATTGCGGCTTGCTCTGTAGCTTTAGGACATATTTATCTATTTCCTAGACGCAGCAAAATAATGTTGAATTTTTACTTTTTAGATAAGTTGCTTTTGAAGATTGCCAAGTATCGCAACTTCTGTTGTAAACAGCCCGGCCACTACATGCTCTAGAAAGCTAAATTTTGGACAATTAGAGTTCAAGAAATTTCCATGTAGGACGCTAAATTTCATTCATGTACCTTTATTAGTTTTACACCGCACCTTCGTAGCTTTAGTACTTTCCCGCAAAAATGGGCAAAAGTAGGACCAGAATTCTAAATATTGCTTAATTTAGGTCGCATTATTAGGAAAGCTAAGAAAGGTACATAAATGAAATTTTGCATCACAATTGGAAATTGCTTGATCTCTAATTTGTCCAAAATTTAGCTTCCTTGAGCGTGTAGTTGCTGGGCTGTTTACAACAGAAGTTGCGATATTTTGGCAAACTTCAAAAGCAAATTATCCAAAAAGTAAAAATTTAACATTGTTTTGCTGCGTCTAGGAAATAAATATGTCCTAAAGCTACAGAGCAAGCCGCAATGCAGTAAATGCGGTAATTTCTTCTAAATATGGTCACAACTGAGACAAAGTTCGCAAAAACCATGCATCTCATGCTTGTTCTTGAAGATTTATTTCTAAATCACATTAATCAATTTCTTAATATTATCTATAGTTAGAATATACAAGAATTAAGCTTTTTTATGGTATTTTCCACGACTTTATATCTTAAGTAGAAGAGCCACCGCGGTTGCTCCAAAGGTACTCAAAACGGGGGGCTGGTGCTGCCGGACCGCCACCTTAAACGTTATCGCTCGGCGCAGGAAGTGCCTCCATGTAGTATCGGAATTTTCTCGAACGTTATCGATGCTTCTATCCGTTGTCAGTTGTCACCGACGCTTATGCATGTAATCTGATTGTATGAGCGACGCCAATTGTCTAGTACCTTCTGGAAGACACGCGCGTACCAGAGATTACTCTGGAACCTTCGATGACTCATGTATAAAAGCCGACGCGCTTCGCCGCTGATCAGATTTCGACGATCGCCGATTTTGTTCGCGGCTATCGTTGTGCTTCGAGTGAAATTTGCTTTTGTGGGCACAGGCTCGCCCAATAAAAAGTCCGTTTCGTCATTCAAAGTTTTGCGACTGTTTTCTTCATCGTAACTACTACGTGACAACTACTACGGAATTTTTAAAAATCGCCTGTGGCAGGTAGCATAATTCTTATCGTTGAGCGGTGGACATTAGTAGCACGAGCAATCGAAAGACATATTCAACCAATTAACAAAAATTGACTAATGAACTTCTTGGTTGATTACTTTATGACACATATCGCAATTTACGAATTGTAGCCGGTGAGTTTGCAAGACGCATCTACTTGAAATGAATTTCCAGGATGACATCAGTTTCGAGATACTATTTCTCAAAGTGTGGGACGAAATACATGGACGTTACAGTTACTTTTGTGCTTCAATGCATTTTGGTAAAAAATTAAGTGGAACAGTGCATTTTTACGGCGAGTATGACGGCGCATATCTCCAAACTGGTGTCATTCTGGAAATTCATTGCAAGTGGATACGCCTGACAAGATCACCGGCTACAATTCGTAAATTGTTATATGTGTCGTAAAGTAATTAACTAAGAAGTTAATCAGTGATTTTTTGTTAATTAGTTGAATATGTGTTTCGATTTCTCGTGCGAATTTGCGCCTCATCGAATAACCCAGCTCAATGATAAAATTATGCTACCTGCCACAGGCGATTTCTAAAAATTCCGTAAAACTTAAAAATGAACACCCTGTATGTTAAAAATGGCGCTTGCTGAGGAGGGTGGGCATGGAGGAAGAAATAATTAGAAGAGAACATCGCAGCACGACTGACGTCAAGAAGTAATGGCGCAACACGTGATCGCCACATCAGAGCGCGCGGTAGGTTTAATGCTGCCGGGTGCAGGGCAGCAGCGCAGCTGAACGGGTGCGCACTGATTTGAAACTGCTGCGAACCAAACATTTTCGGCCAATACGTTGTCACTCAGGGTCACGTGTTGACCCTACTGCGAAGTAAAAAGCGAAGGAAATCGCTTGACGGTGAGTTCGCTTGCCAAGACTAGCTGCCTCACGTAATGCTCTCGCCTAGTTTATTTCTTCCTCCACGGGGGCGGCCTCTCTCCGGGCCCAAGGCAGCCTGTGTGACGTGCGCGTAAAGCGGGGAAGCGCTTGGCCAGCTCGACATGACTCGGGAAAACAGTCGACAGTCGCTCTCGGTCTTCGCAGCCGCGTGGTCATTGCTCGTACTCCGCATTCTACAGTACGATTTCAAAATTTTCACGCCACTTTAGTCACTGTCTGGAAAACGATTAATCGAACTGCTTTAATCGATTAAACCGATTAAATTAAAGGTACACATCGATGACGATTAATCGTTTTGCGGCGTACTTTTAGTCGATTAATCGATTAATCGTTCATCGATATTACCATCCCTAAGTGCTCGCGACTAGGGCACTGATTCGATTCGTACCGATTACTTGGATTAATCTGTTGAGCGGCCGTCGACTTGTTAATCGCTTAATCTGCCCGAAATTAGAGTTTACGGCTCAGGATGCGGATGCTAAGGAAAAGCATGGAGGGTTTAACGGGTTAAATTCCGATTGGCTACCCTGTACGCGGAGAAGAGGATGGAAGGATTAAAGTATAGTCAACCAGGTGGCCAGTGTTCAAAGCACAACATCATGCGTCCTAATTGAGTTCAGAGACTGCAGTTGCTTAGTGGGCTAACTTCATTTGTCAGCGTGTCACGTTTTATTTATTCTTTTTTTTTCGTTCGATTTTATACGTTTAATAGCAGTGGATAAATTAAACGTAGAACTTGAAAAAACATCCCAACTTTTTTCAACGTTGTAGTTTCTTCTCCGATTATTATTTCAACGTCCACTGCTAGGCAAGTTGCTGCAGGCTACGAAAATTCTGGAGTCTCAATACTCTGCGGCACAGCATTAGCGTTTCGCGCAAGACGATTGCCATGGATCTGAACGATATAAATTACGGTGGTACGTGAACTGACACAGTTCAAGTAAAAAAAAAAAATGTTATCTGGTTATATTATCGTCACTTCGCGGTGAGGTCACAAATCTTCCTGGCATCAGGGTTTCTCCTCTGAATCCGTCATCTCAAGGCGTCGATCAAAATGCACGTTAAGCGAACATAAATTTGGCAAAGTAAGATATCGTATGGCGCCGTCTTGGCGTAAATAATTTATATTTTATCTCGACGGCCGTTGCTTTAACAATACGTACGCCTGGTGCTTTCGTGCTTCAATTATAACGGCTTTTTCACCACTCTCTTTAGCGAATTCGGCGTGGCGTACTAGTCAAGCGAATAACCATGTCAATCGATGTACAGCTCTATACTCATGAACGCTGCCCTTTGCTGTGCGCTAAAGGCAGCAGTTGTCGATGGGACGCGCAGTGACACAGCGTTTGCCCCGAAACCTAGGCACCCCATTCCTGGCAGGAGCAACTTGACCTGGATGAAATGTAAGTTCTTGGCGTGTCGGAACATACCAGCTCCTCTTGAACATTGTGTGCTCATTGTGGAACCGAATATCATCGCGTCTTGAATGGTACTATAGCTTTGTAGAAGCGGTCCAGATGAAACTCCCCTAGACTAGTGTCAGGGTAAATTTTAATTTGGACTGCCTCGATATTAGTGCTTCCTTTGCCCTGTGGTTGATATTGAGATTAAGAATATTGTAGGGCGCCGTGCTTCGACATACATCATATGTTTCTTTCACTTCTTGTTCCCGGGACTGCCGGGATCTGCCGGCGGCTGAGAAGTACATCTTCGAAGCGCTGTATACATTCGCAATGAAGGCTTACACACATCGCAAGATCTAGCTGTTCCCGGAGTTGACGTGGTCGAAAAGCAGAAACACGCACTGCACGCGCGCAGGCGTAATTTAGATGCAGCTAAAGGCACAAGTGCATGCGGTCGCGCACGTGAGCTTCGCTCACTTAAGGTTGTGCACGTTATACCGCAGAGGCAAATTGCTTCCCCACCCCCATAACAAGGGCAGCGGAATATTCACCCGAAAGTTCGTCACCATATGGCGATGCCATCGAGAAACGACGCTGCTCACTCCCTGTTTCATTTCTGTAGGCAGTATTGTTTAGAGGCTTTACATATATATATATATATATATATATATATATATATATATATATATATATATATATATATATATATATATTCGTCCTTTGAAGTTCTCCAATACGGTTCAGAGCTTGCGCGGTCTCGAAAGTTCGAACGCGCTGTGCATCCTGTAACCGAATATGCACGGATAATGCTCCAACGGCACATTTCGAGCGAGCGAGCGCCCTGTTGCCGCCCCTCTTATATATTTAGTCCCGTGCGCCACCTGTGGTCCGCGCCGAGATCGCAAACGGGGCGTAAAAAGTGCCGCTCCTCATTCGCTCGTATAGCACGCTGTCCCATAACGCGAACGTTTGGGTATCGTTAGGCGCTACGGGACAACGCGACGCGTGCTATTTTACTCCGGCTACAACCTATATAGAGTTTGTCCCCTTCGTTTGATGACGCGGACAGCAGCTATCGCTACCAGTTCAGATGGAATGCAGGAAGCGCGCATACGCAAAATAAACCGACCGTTCCACGCGACCGCCCACGCGTACGTCTGTGGGGCGCGCTGCGTGTAGCTTGACCTTGACCTTGAAGCACGCCCGTACTCCGCTTTCTTTTTCTTTTTTTCTACCTTTCCCGCCGCTCTCCTGCCAGGCTGACGCGCTGCCTGCTGTGCCATCTCGCCCGCCACCGCACATCGTTGGCGCAAGCTTATGCGTTGAGATTGACAAAACATCACGTGTACGGGCGTAAAAAACCGCCCCTGAGCGTTGCTAAAGGGCCGAGTTACGTCGCATGTGTAATTATGTAGGGGACGCGAACGAAAGCAAAATGTTCGCGGAGGCAATCAGCGTGCCTTGAGCGGCGCTTTATACTTGAGCACCGGTATTGATTACAGTCCCCTTCGAAGTCGGCGAATTACGAAACCAACGCACTCTCACCTAATTTAATGCCTCTAGGCAGTGCGTCTGCCTGCCGCGCAGTTTTTCATGCGACAACTAATAGTATACACTTCGGCTCAGGAGCAGCTATACAACCGATGACTCACGGAGTTCCGCTTTGTGGTTTTCACTCTAGTCTGTTACATAACATTTCAAGTTATTCAACAGCTCGGAGCGGGCGCTATATTCTGATTGCCGTTATTTGCAAATTGTACGTCGCTTGTGAGCAGCAGGAAAGTGGAGCCTACGGCGGCTTTTTCGCTCCGCCACTGGCCTGCTTGCTGGCTTTCGTTACCTGAAACGCGACGTTTCGTTTTCTGGCTGTGGGCCATTCCGACTGTAATTTAATTAATGATATTAAGGCTCATGCAGGGATGACAGGTGTGCAGCTCCCTCACCCTCTGCCGTGCGGCGTCTAAATTGGCGTCTGTGATAAGCGTATACTTGCTGCAGAGCGGGCGCCGTGCATGCGGCGCGCTTTCCCGTCGCGCACGCGAACGAGGCAGGCTACCAAAATTATCGCGGGTGCGTGGTCGACACCTCGCCATCGTCATTGCCATCGCCATCGACACCTCGCCATCAGTCGTGCATAACTGGAGCGATGCCATGAACATTGAAGCGGGAGAGTGTTTCCCCTCTGTACCGTACATCTTGCTAATCAAAACGATGGGCAGATGTCCGTGTTTTCATTCCTATTTTCCAGATGATGCGCGCCACATTTGTTTTTGACTGGGGCGGCGTTCGGCAGCCGATAATTGCACTTTGCATAATAATACAAGCCTCAAACCGTAAACGGTCGCACGATAAGGACCATTTTTAGGGGCGCCGCGATTCGGAAAGGGAACGAGGCCAGGCGAACTCTCGCCCTCTTCTAGGCCTTGGAACGCTTGTTATGATGACCCACACCAAGAAAAAGTTTCTACGGTGGAGGATGGAGGTTCCATCCTCTCGAAAATGGGATGAAACTCCTGCATTCTTCCTTTGCTATTGCCTTTTCTTTTTCGAGGAGGCAAATTACCGAAGTATACCAAAATGATAAGCGTTTCTCCGCTTGTTCAGTTGGTATGTATATAGTATTCACATTTCATATACGGGATTTCTTGTTCCCTCTAGCAAAATTTATCGTTATTTTCTTAGCGTGCTACATCGTATATATTACTCATGACAGTGGGCGTCAGCCTTCTGCAAACTTCGGCAATAGTGCGCTCGCCCTTTCGCACGGGTTTTTTTGGGGCTCACGATCACATTCGCCCACATTCGCAACTAGTGCTACAAACTGTGGATCTTTGCAGTGAAGCACCGGAGTGAAAAAACTTTGTACATCTTGATCAGGATGGTGAGCGGGCCAATGAAGAATATTTTACTTGTTTCAAAACCTTACTGCGGCCTCATATCAGTGGGAGTATTGCACGCTGGCCTAACTCACCAGAGTCAAATATATATATATATATATATATATATATATATATATATATATAGAGAGAGAGAGAGAGGTCAATACGCGACCACTAGACAGAGACACACGTCTCTGTCTTCAGAGCAACGTCAAAAAGCAAGGCGCGCATCTTTACGGCAGCACCGAGCCTGGTTCCCCCACCTCAAATAGTGTCTGCTATAAGGCCTTGCACAGGGGCGCTCCATGTACTTCCATCTTGGATGGGACTCGCCCCAACTTCGCGGCTGCCGGTAAAGAGGCAGGGCCGCGAGTCTTAGCTGTATACGCGGTTTCTATACACCTTCCTTGCCCGCTGATTGCTGGGCAGTCATATAAAAGAACGGGACGAACCTGTTATCAGACGAGGTCCAACATCCTGTCGGCTTACGGAAACAGCATGGTGGACACGGCTCAGCAGTCCGATGGTACGGAGTGTGCAGTTTCTCGCGTCAACCGCGATCGATGGTGCGCCAAGGAAGCGTTCGTTTTATTGCGATAGCAATTATATGGACACTCCAAGCGGATTTCTGCCGTCGCTGTCGCCGCGTGTAGTATGCTGTATGTGCGAGTGAAAGCGCGCGAGGGACGCTCGCTTTCACGGAGAGCGAACGCACGGCGGAGAGCAAACGCGACGTCTGCCGTCGTGCGAAAGGCCGTGGGGGGATGGGAGGGGAAGCGACGTTTAGCTGCGGCACCAAATGCGTATCTTGCGACCGGGCGCTAGGGGAACTGGCGACTCAATCTCCCATGCGAAAGGAGGAAAGCGGGAAGGCAGCGCGGGAGGGAGGGGGGGCGGCTTTTACTCTGCCAGCAACTGCCACTTGTACTTAGCGCGGCTGCGGACGGTCGCACGCACCGTATCTTGAAAGCGATCTGCACACGGCTTCTTCGTATGCGCTGTGCTTTCGCCGCTCAGTTTCCGTTGAAGCGATAGACCGCACACACCTTCGCTCGCTGCAGCTAACGCGCTTGCTCACGCCAGCGTTTTGACAGTGGTTGTCTGCGGTCATCGAGTGTGATCTATTCATGCTTGCTTGTGCGCGCTGACACCATGCTTGTTAATTCAGTTAGTAAGTGAATGTGTCCAAGTTTATGCAGCCGATAAAACTACTATCCTTACTCCTTTCGTAACGGGGCAGTCTTTGGCTATTCAGAAAATTTTTCAGTTTTGTTCGGCATATTAATGCATTTTTTTCCCGTACACGTCACTTTGACGTGGTGAGTTTTCGCGGTTTTGTGAGGTCACGTGACAGACAGGTGAAGTGGGCGTAACCAGAAAACATTGGACCAATAGCAGAGGGCTAATGGGTAAAAGGCGTCGAATCAGGAATGATTATTTTTCTTTTGTGTGGTTTAATCGTGCATAATCAGTGTGGACACATTATATCAGATGGGGAGCTATCGCGGTTTTGGTGACGTCGCGTGACAGACAAGCGAAGTTGGGAGTGGCCCGAAAATGTTTTGACCAATCGTGGAGGCTGATTGCAGAAATTGAACTCAAAACAGTTTGGAATCATTTTACGTTATAGCCACCCTGGTATACGGTAATATGGGTTACTCGCAAACTATAAAATATGGCTCCGAAAATGGCGCCACTCACGCTGCCGAACGCGATAGTATAGAAACATAAAAGGCCTACTACTTCAGGAGAGAACAACTGAGGTTGCATGAAAGTGAAGGCGGCAGCCATACGCGTACAGGAACACGAAATAAGAAAACGAGAGAAATAAAGAAACAAAACAAATCCCGCGCACATAAAGAATTTCACTGGGTGTCCGTCAGTGCTAGTATTGATTGAAAAGATAACGAGTGGCGTTACTGATGACTTGTTCAAGCAATCAAAGGGCAAAATGAGGTTGACTCTCTATTGCTTTTGTTCCTATCCACCGGGTAGGAAGGAGACTGACTCACAGCGCAAGAATAACGTCGCCGTATTAACCCGAACCAAATTGTGTACCATCAAAAAACAATGAGAACAATGCAAGCACTTGCGCTGGCCGTTGTAATGAGGTCAACCTAACTTGCACAAACGACTTTCGCTTTTCCCGAACAGCGTCCTGTCCCGCCAAACACTGCAGCGTCCCCGGCTAGCGCCATTTCATTAAGCCTAGCCTGCCACTACTTGACTCCGCGATCATTAGCCACGATGCAAAAAAAAAAAAAAAAAAAAAAAAAAAAAAAACGCAAATCCGGGAGAAAAACGATGGCACAATTCGCGTTTTTCTTTGAAGAGTAATACGAAGTATATTTGTTCGTGTGGCTCGTCAGTGGGAGGAAGAGAAACGGCAAATCGTGTTAGGGACTCCCGCTGGCCAAATTAAGTGGCAGCATCGGCAGACTCGCAGCCCCAGCGCGCACATTTACGGGAGCAAGAGAGCAGATGTGGGGGGCGAAGTGGGGGTGGGTCGAGCTGCGCGCACCGTGTACACGTATACGCGCAATTACGCCTCGCGAGAGTAAGAGTCCGGGGCGCGTGCCTGCGCGCCTGTGTCGCGCGGAGGAATTCCAGGGGCTGTTGGGCAATGGGAAAGATAAACACGAAGACAGTCGGGCGTTCCGGCCTTCGCTCCGAGGCAATGGTAGTGGCGCGTATATGTAGTATATATATGTGTGTGTGCGCGTCTGCCGCAGAAGCCCCATTATACGACGCTTAGGGGCCCGTTTCATTTTGCCCGTCATTCGCGCTGCTACGCATCGTTCACTGTCGAATTGCTGTAGCTGGTTCACCGTGTGTAGGTATACTCGCGCTTACTGCGATGCTTCGTCGAGGCTCATCAGTGTTTCTCTTACCGCCGTAACCTTCGCTCGCAGAGCTTTCATGCGACACGTGTGCTTTTGCGGCGTCGTAAACAACAACAACGGAAAGAGTTCTGCGGAAGATAAGGGCGGTGACAGTTGTAAGTGTAATAATAATGTTCGGCTTTTTCAGCCGTTATAGCGTTAAGAGAGAAAAAGAGAAAAAAAAATGATTAAAATAGCAAGGAGAGGTCGGCCTGCAGTAAACCTTAGATAGCCTGCTACATTATACATATTCGGGAAGGGGAAGAGGATAAAAGGACGGGTATTAGGAGGGTTGGTGAAAACAGGCATGCCGTTGAACACACTGGTACGTGTCTGGAGGGCCATTCACAGTGTCGAATATAAACAAGGGTTACTGAGAAATTCAAGGATTGCGAGAATGTGGCTCGCTTTGTTGATAGACCAAAGGTCCAGCAAGACGTTCTCAGTCAGTGACCTGTTGCCAAATAGCGCTAATGAAGAGGCCATAGGCTTACAGTTCACTTAAGATGGTTGATATCTGCAGAGCGTGAGCACGACAGCGAGGAAAGTCCAGCCCGTTATACGGCCCGGCAACAGTTGTACTCACTCGTAGCGCTGCCAGTTAAATTTGTGAACAGACGGCATACTTGAGTGTTATTTCGTAAATATACCAGAAATCCGCGAGTGCCATAGTGGCTATATATGAGAGTTTAAAACAATGGATGGTTATCTAACCTTCGCTCTAATCGCCTGGGATTCTTTAACGCACACCGGAACCTCGGCGCAAAGCATCCATTTCTTGTGAGCCGTAAACAAGGGCGTGACCGTCGTTGCTGGAAGCTGAATTCAACATTCTGAAATAACTGTGTTTCGCCCTTAGTGCATTTAACAATAGTGCATAAGCGTGCCAATCTGTGGAAACGCCGTGAATCACTTAAGGACATTCCTTTGGCCTTCGCAATCAATACGACATATACCGCAAAGCTTTGCCCGGCCCTTGGGAGTAGAGTTCCAACGTCACATCTCCTATTCACGATTCGCTTTAACTGCTTCGAGGACACATAGCCGAGGTTAGCTTTTCCCTAAAACGTTATCTTGCCTGAAGTTAATATCACATTTCAGAAGTCCTTGGTGACGAGCACAGACGTATACGTATATGCGTCTAACAGCGTGACAGAGCTTTAAGCGAGCTCGTGTCGTAGCTACCAACGATCACAATCAACGACCTTCACAACGTGTTTAGCGAAGCCGCATTATCGCCGCTTAGCGTCAGTAGTTGGGATCATTGTCTTATCTTGATCACAAACCGCGTAGACACCCCACCTGCATATAAGTTTAAACACTTAGTGGTGTTCAGCAATGTAAATAGATTTGAAATATCCGTACCCGGCTAAAGTGTTGGGATTTCTGTGAGACGCGAAAATAAGCTCAGGCGGGAGATATAACAAAATTTACGTATCTTAAGATATATAAAGCAAAACGAGGCACGTCAAAGATGTCATGTGAAGCAAGGACTAGCTGTCGTGGCCATGTCGTCAACTGTACAAAGACACGCTCACTGATGCTTAGGTGTTGTGCTCCCACATGAAATATGATATGGCGTAAATTCTGGAATACTGACGCATTCAAAGCACTACAGACAACAAAACAAAAGAGAGAGAGGGAGAAGAGAGAGAGGGAGAGAAAAAAAGCGAGGTGCATGTTCAGTGGTCGCAGAAAATTGTCTAGCGCTGGTTCTGTGGCACGTACACCGCCATACTCTCTCTTCGATCGTTTTGTTGTGAATTTGCGCTGCTACAAAAGAATGTAATAGACAGTGCTCCCATCTCACGATACATCTACTTCGTGTTTATGAAAGCCTTGGTTTTTGAACGTACGTGTACACCCACTGAACTTAACGCTTAGCGCTCCTGCCACGATGTATATACTAGCATGTTTAACAAGCGCGCGCACTATAAACTGGACACACACACACACAAAAAAAAAGGCAGACCCAGGACAAGCGTCTTGTGTCTGCCTCCTGTCTTCCCGTCTAATGTGTGCGCTTGTTAGACCTGCAAGTACGAGCCAGCTAGCCCTGCAACGCGTTCTGTTAACCACGATGTACACATAGATGCAGTCCTATCAAATCAACTATACTATGCGTTCGTTTAGAAAAACTCTAGAAAAACACAGGTCATTAAGGCACCACCAATGAAACAAGAAAACCCACATATGGAAAAACGGGTTTTCGCAATATCTAAACGATAACAAGCGGAATGTTACGATCTCTACGAAGTTCCGCTGCGAGCAGCACATGTCTACAGGCCTGGACTTAACAATACTCGAAGCTAACAAGCTTTCATGAGATGGTAAATAAATGTATATATATATATATATATATATATATATATATATATATATCCTTTATGAAGTACACCGAAAAGAAGATGTAACCCCATACTTTTCACAAAGACAAAAACATGGAACATCGCCGCATCATCTGTCCGAGACCACCGATCACAGGAGGCCCCAACATCTGGTCTTCAACGACAGAATACAGAAGGTAAGAGCGGCCAGAGGTACTAACCCCGCGGCATGATTAACGCTTGGACATAGGGATGGGAGGCAGGTCCTAGGCGAGTTGGCAGTCCCCGCACAAACGCATCAGCATTCCAGTGGACCCCGTGTGCTTCGTCCGTCTCCTTTTCTAACACCTGCTTCAGCCGACAATCCCTGCTTCCGCCACCGAGAACTGGCGCGGCAGACGCTGCGGCTTGAACCATCATCGTTGGACTGCGACACTGCGACATATTTTGCAACATGGTTCCCCCGATGGCATGCACCCGCCCGCGCCGCCGCTATATTATGTGGGCTGTGACCATAGCCCAAGCGGATGATGGAGATAGTAATATGCACCCTTTTAGTTGAAGCAGCTTTAGGACGCTTAGCGTGAAGTACACCGTTTATCGCCTTGCCGCTGCCGCAGTGCACCACCTAATATAGTTGCGCTTGCGTTCTTATGCATGTGCGCAGTGACCGTTTGGCGGAGACAGTCACAGCGGTACTAACTGAACGAGATGAAGCGAAGGCTATAGAGCTCCTGTCAGCCAATCGGTAACGAGATCCGACTGCATGTTTCCGAGAAGGGGAGATAGCTCAACCACTGGGCGCAACAGACAGAATGAAAGCGTCTGTGACGCTTCCATTCAGTCGAAGCCGTGCGGAGGGCCACCAGAGGCGGACAGTGGAGGGGCCCTTCTCTTGTGCTTTGGCTTACGCGGCCCATTACTTTCGGTGCTCTGCATGGAGTAGGGGTGAGAGGGAGCTCGGCCTATGAGCTAGTGCAGCCGTATTGGAAACACTCGGCTCTTAACGTGATGATTCCCTTGCTCTCGCGCGTAAGTGCTCCAAGTTAGCACGTGGGTCGTGCAACGCCAAACAGGGCATCGTCACTATACTCTATTGTCTACGCACTGGTCTTAACGCCGTCGACAAGACGGAACTTAACGTTAAGCTTACGAATGAACAGTCCGAAACGGCGGCGCCGTCATCTCTGTTTGAAGCTTGGCATGGCGCGTACACCATACTCGTTAAAGCCTATAAATAAGAAATAAGTGAAATCATGCAGCGGTTCACTTGCGCCAAGAACGGCATAATGTTAAGCAGGAGGTGCATGGCACTATTCCGCGTGCGATCCGCCGAACGACTAGTAACATGAGCCGGATACAAAAGGTTCCAGGACTCGGAACAGCCATCTCTCTGAGACGCAGCACGTCGTATGAAGCGAAGAGTATAGTATGCGCCTCCTATTTGAAGCTCGCAGTTTGCTGCTTGCTTTGTTGTAATCTTAGACACAGGCTGCTAGACCCTGAAGCATCCCACACTAGTGCGCGTCACGCTGAAACCCTCAAGTTTCCTGAACTGGTGTTCTCACAGTAAGTATACGGTAGGTGCTATAGTAACGTGAAGAGCACCGACGTACACACGGTGTCTTTCTTATCAAAGTATATGCATCTGTAGAGTAATCGACACATGCGTTGGGGGCATGCCGGACATGCGTTAACGTCGCGAACCACCCATGATGTATAAGCGAAGGCAACTTAATTGCTGCATGTTCTGGTACGCGCAACTTGCAATATATACTTGTAATAGTACATTCGGCTTGGAATGGAGGCACCGGTGTAACATTCGAGTCCCAGTGCGCAGCGTGCAAGTGTTCTTTCTGTCCACCACAGACCCCGGAACGCATCTCTGGTGTTACAAATTAACGAAAATGTGCGGTGGTAAGGTCTGAAAAAATTTCCGCCGCCTTGTTTGCCATTGTTTACAGTCAGCGTTCGTGATGCGCTGTTTGCTGCAGGAACAATTCAATAAACGTTCCCACCAGAATTGATGATCGTCTCGTTCATTTTCCGTTTCCTTCCTTCCTTCCTTTCTTTCATCTTTCTTTTTTTTTAATGTTGTTGTTTCTTTTTTTTTTTTCAACACGCGTAAGAGAATATGCTTCCGCCAACTGTAATTTTCTCTCTCGTTGAACAAAAGCGCTCTAAAGCATGCGGCCTTGTCATCGTGCATGCAGTGTAGTTTGAGCTGTAACGTCGTCTTCCTCCAAAGAAAGCATCGATACTTAAAGTTAATTGCGTTGTACATAAAGAATTGCGGGGTAATCAGGAGGCTACAGCAACCAGGATGCTACTTCTTTCAAGCCTATTTCCACCATAATAATCAGCGTCATTCCAAAGTGTATGTCCTTTAAGTAACGTGCAGCGCACGTTGGCTTGCTTCGATTCGCTGTTTACTTGATATAAGCACTAATGGCAGATAAATCGCATATTTCACACAGTAATTTAAAAAAAGAAAGAAAGAAAGCAAATAAGGTGCTCTCGATAACAGTGACGCCAATAGTTTTCTTATTAGAATGCTACACGTGCATAAAAACTGAGGCTGCGACACATTTCAGAGTGCTCACGGAGGCGGCTTATCGCTGCTATGGAAAATGGCGAGTCAACCGCGTACAGATGGGTCACAATTTGAGCCACTAATTTGTGTTTCCACTGTCTTTCGACTGAAGACGGCGGAGCGCTTTTAGACGCTTTTGAGATGCAGTGCTCATCATACAAACAGCTTGGGGCCATGAGTCTGAGTGAAGGCACGCTAATTGGACGCGGGTTTTAATGAGGAAAACCAAGGCCCGTATTCACAAAAAGCCCTTACGCTAGAATTGTTCGTAAGAGAAAATTCCAGCCAGTCCTGATTCTGGATATGTCATTAACAAATTTGGCCCCAGATGGTTACCGCTGTAGAGTGTTATCGCGGCCTGAATGGCCGCACCATAGCACAGTTGCTTCGTTGCACATCTTCGGTTTCCTATTCGCTGCTGATTAAAGAGATGAAGTTTCATTGGTAAACCAATGCGCGTCAACCTTACGCAAGATGCCCCCGGTGGTTTCTATCTCAGCGTTCTGGAGTCGCGTCGAAGATACCGAAATGCGAGAGTGAAAGTTTTAAGTGCGTGCCAGTTGCTGGACAGGAAGATCTTTTGTACTGCACGGAAGCAAAAGCTTACCTTCTCTTATTACCCTACACATAATGCAAAGTTAAGTTTTCAAATAAATTAAGGTATATATAGCTCAATACGGAATGACGGTCATCGACCTGACAGTATATATAGCGCAAAGCTACAAAGGAAACCCATGCGGGTTTCTCAAAAAGGAAGCTTCGCAGCTGAAAAAAAATTTGTATCCAGGGATCGAACCCGGAAACAGCCTCTTTCCGGGGTGGTCGCTCTGCCATTTGAGCTAACCCACTAATTAGCATTCACAAAAACACCTCTTACGATAGATTTTTTTCGTAAGTGCAAATTCTAGCCAATTTTGATGCTGAACATATTAGCGGAGGCTAATAATGGCAAAGCGCACTTACGAACGAAAACCATTGTGGATTCGGCCCCACGCAGAAAAGGTCGCAGAGCGATAGCTGCTTGGTAATAGTAATTGGTGCGGCCGTAATATTTCGCCAGACGGATACACTTTGCAGGCACAAATTTCGCAAAGCAGCTCTCGTTGTGAACATTGCCGAATATATTCATTTTACAAAATTGATGGCAAATCCGTATACGAGGCAAGCGGATGCTGTGCAATTATCCTTTAGCACGTACTGCGTGCTTCATAATATCAGGCGTCAAAGCTGGCCCTCAGTTCGCCTCGTCACATGCTACGGAGGCGGAAATCACGGCACAACGCACTCTTCCTGGATTTGATTGATGAGGGAGAGAGCGGGCGTTTTGTTTCAACCGGTCTCGATGAAACACGCGATATAAGCTCCGGCGCTCCGCAATGCGAAGGGCGCTTACGCGGAGCAGACAAAGTCGAGTCGAATAGGATTGCGGCCCGGGTGCAGCTCGCCTGTCATGTAAATGATAGCAGGGTGGGCTAATCGGGTCGGGCTATAGCTCAACTCGCCCGCATGGGACAGACTGACAGCCCGACCAGCTGGATTGGACCTGTCGATGCGGTTGGCCTATACGTCGACTAGTTGTAGCCAGTCACGGATCTAGACTCCTATTAAAAAAAAAGAAGAAAAAAAAAACTCTTCCGCTTGGGTTGTTCATGTGAAGAAATTTCAGCCAATCCTGATGATGGGCATATCATTAGTGAAGGCAGTTTACCTTATGGTAAATATCACTTACGAACAAAAAACTTTGTGAATTCGGCCCCAGGGCCCGTATTCACAAAAAAAAAAGTTCTTACGCTAGAATTGTTAATTAGTGAGAAAATTCCAGCCAATCCTGATGCTGGACATATTAGTAGCGAGGGCACATCCTTTGCAAATACCACCGGCTTATGACAAATAGTTGTTGCTAACGAAAAGTTTCATAGTTTGCTCAGAATCAAATGTACCTGAGTACAGGAAGTGGACAAACCGAACTAGACAGCCTTACTGAAATTCGGCTCTCAAAGAAGACAATGGAAGGCCGACCGTGCCAACAAAATAACTTCACAAATCGAATTCACAAGTTGGGTTCTCAGCTCCTTCGTGTTCAGGAACAGTTAATGCGTATCAGAGCGTTCTGTAAGGACACGCTGCGGCGGTAGTACAACCATTAGCGGAGGCGGATGGCGAATGCCGAAGCGCTGTTATGACCGAAAAGTTCTGCGAGTTGAGCCCCTCGACCAGTAAGAAGAGGTGCCGGGCAGTCGTAATAGCGAATGTACAAATAGTGAAGTCGGCCAACCATTTAAAGACAATTAGGCTATATTCATTATGATACTGCTAGGCTTTCTCAGATGTCGCAGCCAGCGCGCAGTCCCGATGGTATCTGCCGTCGAGCTGGCGCTAACTCCTCTGATGGATATTTAGAAAAGCAATGACGTCACTAAAAATTCAACTTTAAGTAATTAGAAGTTTCAACATAAACATTAACATGTGCGATGAGCTCAGTAATTAAAAAAAATTCTAAGTTCATTTTCGATAAGTCAAGAGATCGTGCATGTCTGAGAGATTGTGTCCGCCTGTCCGTATAATCCAGCGGCAAAGCCTGAATTCCTCGGTGCATTATAGGCGACTGCCATATACGCAAAGAGGACTGCCAGTACACTGGTAGGCTAAATATATCTTAGTAGCACCGGCAATATTCAGGCTCCAATCCCGATGGTGCGCAAGCCTCAGGGCGCTCTTTCCGTCCTCTGCGTAATTAACGAACTCGAGACGAGAACATGATCGCGTATGCAAAAAGGAAAATTGAGATCACCGCAGAGAGCGGAAAAGAAAAAAAAAATTCGAGCGCAACGCGTGCTTTGCGCATTTTGCTTCGTGTTGAAATTGAAGTTCCGGCTATACTAACAAAAAAAAAGAAAAAAAAAACGAACGAAGAAACGTAACCATGAGCAGATCTAAACTTCAAGAGAGGAATCTTTGATGCGCGAGAGAGGTTATTAAAGGCGTCCGGACGTCAGTGGAGTCAGAAAATTGAAAATATATCCGTCCTTCCTGCCGCCAGCCAACCAGGTCCCTGCGCGTCTCAGCCTTTTTCCTACCGTTGATGGAGGTCTCGATTAACAAGACAGATGACGCTCCGAAACGTGCAGGGCAAGACAGGGGCACTGAGGCGCACTGATTGCGTAATGAGGTTGCTGATGGACGAAGAACAATACGTCGTGGTCCCGCAGCGGCCGCTATACTGCCGATGACGAGCTTGTATGTGTATTGTTAAGATTTGTCGAAGAATATAGGGGGAGACATCCGGCAGCAGCGATGCGTGCAAGACGAGTCTAGTTTGTCTTTTTGAGACTAATGTTGCACCAATTGTGGGAAACACGGCGCTTCGCGCTTTCCTGGTTACTGTCCTGAGAGCACATGTAAAATAATTTGCACCCTTAAAACTGAAAAAAAAGTATAAATCTGTCAATAACTCACACCCTTTTTGGTGTAAGGGCGTGAGTTATAGGCAGATACCTTTTCACATTTAGGGGTGTAAATTAATTTACGGTAAGGTTGAGCGAAGTCAGGAGAAAACTATAGCAGGATCTATTCGCGCAGAGCTTTGTGAGTGAAGCCACGACCTGTAACTGAACCCATTTCTTGATTGAGTAATTTTTTTTTTTTTTTTGAGCGCTCGAGAAACATTCTGCTGCTAAGCTGAAGTATCAGGAAGCAAGCGTACGCGTTTCCACGGAGAGAATCGTGTATAGCGTAAACTAATTTAATGCCCTGCGTTACCCGACAACTGGTTACCCAACAACTCGGCGAATAGGCGAAATTTTAAAGACCCGCGCAAACTGTCTCAGGATGCTCGCGGAGCAGTAAGCAGAGAGTTCCTTCTTTCCCAAGAACAACCGTGCCCATTCTCGCGTTCTCCGCGTAATCTATCTATCTATCTATCTATCTATCTATCTATCTATCTATCTATCTATCTATCTATCTATCTATCTATCTATCTATCTATCTATCTCACTTTTAATTGCGCTGCGTACATCGTGCATACCCGTGGGGCCGAATTCACAAAGCTTTTTTGTTCGTAAGTGCTATTTGCTATTGTTCGGCCGCCTTAATTCGCTAATAATATGTGCAGCATCAGGATTGGCTAGAATTAGCTCTTACGTACAATTCTAGCGTAAGTACATTTTTTGTGAATACTGGCCCTGGTTATCCCCTTCGCTATTTCTTCCTTCTAATTAGTCCTGTCTATTTCTTATGTAGACTGATTTACCTACTTTTTTTTTTTTTAACTATGCGCTATCGCTCACCGATTCCCCTCTCCGCTTCTCGTCTGAGCACGACGTCGTTTTCGTTCCCTCGGACATAAATCTTAATTGTCTTGCTGTTGACGTAATCCGCGTCTCGCCTCATTAACGTGCCTAAACCGTCCGTCTGCCTCTCACGAGTGCTGGCTGCTGCGTTCGTAACCTTGACCTTGACTTCGGATGCGACCGTTCCGAGTCGTTTCCCTGTCTGCCTGTCTGAGAATTCTCGCGTCAGTTGCTTGGAATTTCTGGGCCTTAGAGTGAGAAAGGTTATTTAGGGATGGAGAACGTAAACTCTTCCGACGGAAGGCAGCCGCTGAAAATTATGTACGCTTTGAGAGCGAGTAACTGCTTTTTAGAGAAAAAATAAAGTTCTTAAAATGAGATGGTAAATATCAGTAAAATGTGCAAATTTTATGTGTACGCTGTACTATACGAGTAATCCGGGCTTAGTATAATGTAGGTTCACCGAACACTTGGCGAAAGTACTACACAACCTGCACTGAAATGCGTTATTACGCAACTACTCTTGTACTTACGACGTTTAGGCACGACGCTTAGGCTCTCACGTGAGGCACACTTGAAGTCAGTACGTGTGCGTGTATACATGAACGAACGCATCGGTATTGGTAGATCTTTTATTTCATTTTTATTTATTTATTTATTTATTGATCGGAAGAAAGCTTTTAGAGTAACACTAAAGAGCAACATTAGATACGTGTATACACTGGTAAAGTGTATATTCTTACACGACTGTATTTTCAATTACATAGCGGGAAAAGGTTGGTTATTGCTGCAGAAAATGAAAGCTAAACTGGCTTCATTCCTTCTCTCCTTTTTTTCGTCCCTTTTCTTTTTTGACCGCTTCCAGCAAAGGAAATTAAGTTCTCGTAAACTTGCGAAGTTGTGTATGTGGTTCTCTTAGAAAGCATTGTTGGGCTATACTATACCCGAGCATGCGCTATCAAAATCTATCACTTCACGGAGTGCTTCTGTGGGAAGTTCAGGGTGGTGTCGGCACCGGTATTTCGTTTTCGCGTCTTTTCTGCTTACCAAGCCTCCGTCGCGATTCGAGTGGCCGCTCTCCTATTCTGGAAGCAAATTTTACTAACATGACCGAATTTAACATTCCTCTTTAGTCATGCCCTAACTGCGAGCACAGTTTTACTCTTAAAATAAATATGGGGTTTTACGCGTCAAAACCACGATCTGATTATGAGGCAAGCCGCAGTGAGGATCTCCGGAACATGTTGAACCACCTGGGGTTCTTTAACGTGCACCTAAATCTAAGCACACGGGTGTTTTCGCATATCGCCCCCGTCGAAATACGGCCGCCGTGGCCGGGATTGGACCCCGTGACCTCGTGCTTAGCAGCCCAACACCATAGCCACTAAGCAACCGCGGCGTTTTACTCTAATCGTGGATGTCAGCCCAAAGTCTCAGAAGCTTCGGACGAAGCAAATGCGATATTGGGGGTAGGGGAAGGTTAGAATTTTTTTGCCGTGTTTCCGTGTTCCTGATGGCGCGATGAATGAAATAATGGCACATGCATCCCTCCTAGCTATCGAGTAATGCTCTACGAAAAAAAAAATCGGGGAAAAATTTTATTTTTCTTACGAAGCAATGTCCTCGCCCTTGTACGTCCGTTCTGCAGCGCTCGCCTAGAACGCTCGATCGCCGCGCTGCAAAACAAGTAAAGCGTTAAACTGAAGCAATTACTATAGGCTCTGGACACCGCGCTAAATGGTAGGTGACTTACGTGGATCCAGGTGGACTATACCGTTACCTACAATCATAGTGTTTCAAGCAACGCAGCAACGCAAGGTTGTCTTCGCTGTGCGGCGCACTATTTAAGCGTTTGCACGCGTCGCGAAGCCTCAATAGGTGAGATCAAACATATCTTCACCAAATCATGACATAACCTGGCCCACGCGAACTATCCAGTCAACAGAATCGCCAATGTGCACTTCGTGTGACGTACCTGAGGACTTACAGCATGTTCTATGCGACTGCTGCCGTTAGTTCTCAGAGAGACAATTCCAGAAGGCCGCACTACAAGTGCAGCGCGGCTCGAGCTGCGGGACGTTGGCTTTTGCACCAACGCACCAACGTCCCACCAACGTCCCGTTGGCGGGACGTTGGTGCTTCTTCATGGACAGTTTGCCCATGGAGAAGCACCACCTGCCTGATCCGCGCTACGAAAGCGCTGCTGGAGTCTCTAAGGTCTACAGGCCTTAAAGAAGCTTGGTGAATAGCTTTATTGTGTATGTGAGTGTCTCTTGGGTGTAGTATGCATGCTGTTAGTGTGATCACGGTGTATACCACATTTACCACCCGGCACCTGGAGCAGCCTGCCTGGAGATCAGCGAGTTCACTTACTGAATCACACTGGCTGGCCGTGGTATGGTTTGTTAATCGGCGAAAGGCGTGTGCGCCGAATGTGGTCAAGCGTTCGTCTTAGAATACGTATATTCTATAGTTACCGGTGCTAGTGGGATCAACCGCGCTAGAGCTCATGCGGATAACGAACGCAGTTGTCATATCAGGGGCTCAGATTACGTGCTGAACCCGCCGCAGTGGCTCAGTCAGCTAAGGCGTTGCACTGCTGAGCACGGAATCGCGGGATCGAATCCCGGCCGCGGCGGCCGCATTTCGATGGAGGCGAAATGCAAAAACGCCCGCGTGCTTGCGTTGTAGTGCACGTTAAAGAACCCCAGGTGGTCAAAATTAATCCGAAACCCTCCACATACGGCGTGCCTCATAATCAGAACTGGTTTTGGCACGTAAAAGACCAGAAAGAAGAAGAAGATTATTTGCTGACGAAATGATGTAATGAATGCATGTTAAAATGCAACTTAAATATGTACTATATGACGTGATATTGTTTTGAACAAGCAAGTGCCACCGAGCGTGTATCTGGCATACAACACAAAGCATTCGCCCGAAGCCAGCATTGCGGCGAAAGCAGACATCTCACTGCCTAAACAATACGGCTGCGTCCTTGATCAAACGGCATTTTCATGGCTATCTAATGTAAAAAAAGTGCAGTGTCCTTCCCCTTACAGGTGCTACAAGTGCGCGCAGTCATTCGACCAGTTAATCGACAAATGACTGGCGATGAATCAGGTTAACGAGAATGAAAAAAATACACGATCAAATAATGACCGCTTTTTTTTTTCTCTCTCTCTCTCGTCCGTTGTAATCAGCGAACTCCTGCCTGCGAGCACAGGGCCTCGGAAGCTGCGCGCCAAAGTCCCTGGCGCGCGCTGGCGCCGGTGGTGGCGCTAATTTTCTCCACGTGAAAGAGGAAGACAAAAAAAAAAAAAAAAAAAGCGTGAAGAGAAGAGTAAGTAACTAGCGTCGCAGCGTGGCGCGGGAGATGGAAGCGCGTGGCTCCACATCAGTTCCCGAGCCACCACTGCAGCGTATAGGACGTCTGCCGCAGATGCGCGGCGCGTCCGCACTCGCTGGCCGGGCCGGCCGCTTTCAGGCAGCGAATCGCCATATACGCGAAGAGCACTTTCCCGCAGTGCTCGTTCGAGGAAAGTAGCCGAAGCGAAACGCGCGGGCGGTGAGACATAAAAGACGAAGCAAAAAAAAGAAGGACACGTGAAAAGTGCGCGGCAAGACAAAGAAGCTAAGGAATCGAAGTCGTGACGTGCCGAAACACTTCTCTTTTTTTTTTCTGTTTCTTCCCCTTCTCCGGAAGAGGCCATGGAGTGGAGAGCAAACACGAATCCCGGAAGGTGCCGCGCTCCCTCTTCGAACGATTTTTTTTTTTCTCGACCCATTCACCCTCACAATATCTGCGGCACGCTCCCTCTCCCGTGTTTTACATTGTATATCGTTTTCTATATCTTCCTTCTTTCTCTCCCGCCGGTGCCACCAACTGCCTCTTGCTTCGCACAAATCGAGTGGAAAGAAGCCAGCCGTGTCCGGCAGCTGGGTCCGCGTGCACAGACACGCCTCCTTAAGCCTCCCCCTCCCCCCTTTTTTTTACCCCTTCCCTTTATCCGACATCACAGCCGTTATGAAGTCTCGGGCGGGGGTACAAGCCTTCTCCCATTTCAGCCCCCGGTCGCCGTCGAAGCGCACGGCACATCGGGGCTTGCCGATTGAGCACTAATTTGCGTTCTCGTTTTTGTGTTTTCAAAATCGGCGTGTATAATCACGGTGGTCGTCGCCCGCCAAAAGCCGGCAACGTGATCGCTGGAGTGCTCCGCCACAGCGAGGGTCATCTCTTCCCTGCCTGCAGGACCCGCGGTTGCCTGAAGCGGATGCCCAGGGCGGAACTTCATTTAACGAGTTCACTGGCTCCGCGTGGCCCCACGCCGTCCCAATCGTCGATGCCACGTTAGAGCACAGACTCATCTTAAACTGCGGTTGATCGGTTGATAAATAAAATCTGAACAATGGGAACCGATGCTGCTGCAGATGTGTTTCTTTTAATGTGAAGCATTCTTTGGCTCACGCCAGGCACTTTGCGGTCGGTAGGTCGATAGATTCCTGTCGACGCCTCGTTTCGGGCCCGTTCAACAACAACAACAACAACAACAACAACAACAACAACAACAACAACAGCAGCAGCAGCAGCAGCAGCAGCAGCAGCAGCAGCAGCAGCAGCAGCAGCAGCAGCAACAACAACAACAACAACAATAATAATAATAATAATAAACATGTCCAATGGTGGGATTGAACCAAGGTCCAAGCCCATGAGTCCGATGCCGTGCCCATTGCAATCTATATTTGTTTTTTGTTTTTTCGTGGCATAACGTCGAAAGTAAGACAGTTGTGAGCGTCAGGAGTACGTGAGAGAGCCAAGTATTGTGGGTCCTAATACCGCCGTTACGACTCGAATCAAGATACATAACTACGTAAATACGTAAATACGTAATTTCTTACGTAAATATACGTAAGAAATTTCAAAATCGTAAACGTTGACGAACGGTTGAAATCAAACAGGAATAGGCTGAGTTGTCCGCGTCATGTCTCATCTTGCCGTGCCATCATCCCGTACAATAACCGCGTTATTACCATGACCAAAATGCGTGCACCATCCGCTTTGAAATGTTGTTTATTAAACCGCTCGATCCTGGGAAAGTAGGATACCGAAAGGGCCGGCTATGCCGGACAAATAGAAAATAAACCCCAGCGCTTAAGAAATGCGCAAGAAAACAATTGCAACAAACGCAGAAAGTAAAAAGGATCGAAGGCATAAAATGTCGTATAAGTCAAGCACATATTGTGCAATACTATTTGCACTGTCAGATAGCGCGATATATTTGCAACACATGAGCGCCCAATCACAGCGCAGATAGATAACCAGCACTTCTTTACAGTTAGTATACACGTCATGCTATGTCAGTGTGTGGAAAAACAAAACAAGTAATATTAATAACCTTGTAGTACACACGTCAGAATAAAAGCACCTCACTACTATTACTACGTGTAATACCCCTTCCACACTGGATTAATTTAATTTCACTAGATTAAAATGATATTACCACTGATTGATATTAATCGACTGCTACACAGGGATATTTAATGTCATTAGAAACGAATGACATTCCCAACGGAACGAGTTCTATAAATTCATTCGCTCTCGCATTCGAAGCGAGTGTTTTACTTTTACCCCAGAGACACATGGACCACGATAACGATGCGTGTGTTACTTGAAAACTATACATTGCAGGAGTTTTTATTTTTTTTTTTACATCCTTTAAGGGCATTTTTATCTTAAGGGAGAAAAATGTTTCACTGCAGGCTGCCACAAAAGGTTATTAATCTGCATCTCAGAATATATCGTCTGGGCGGCGCCGTTCCGCTAGTCGGCCATTATACACTCGGGCACCTTCAAGCATGCGCTCCAGGTGTTGTTCGATTCACTTTACGAAATAAGAAGAAAAATGGGGAGACTATTGTGTACAGTCACGTTACAGATTGTAACGCGTACGCCGGTGTGACCGCATTCACAGGAGTATGCACAGTCACATTACCGCGCGGAGCACATTTCAAGTAGAATTATCTCATACCTGATAGTATAAAGTTTACACACAGATGCCATGCAGGCGGCATTAACACTCATAGTACGTTTGATACCTTCGACGCGGGGGCTTCATATTCCGAAACCAGCCTTCCCTCTAAAACACCTGATTGCAAGCTGTTGCACCACTCACCTTACAGAGTTTCCCATGTACTGGGGACGCAATAGGAACACTTATTAAAAGCTTAGCGTGCATGAGCTTTGGAATTGCGGCAATCGGACCATGTATCATTGACGAAGGCTGTGCTCGAAATAAGAAGGAAATGGGGATTTTAGCTCCCGTACTGTCCCTTGAGGCGCTTCGAGCTGCACTGTAGCGAAGGAAAGCAGTCTCATAAATGTAATGTCTCATGAGGCTGTTTCATTGACTTTGATTGTTTCGAATTATTGCAAGAACAGAGACTATACACAAGCTTGTTTGTGGAACGACTGAGGAGTTTGCTCTTGCTTCGGCGCAGCTCGTCGCTCGCTCACATACCTTTGTTTCTTAAAAATAATTTAGGTGGGCTCTCCACAAATGCGTGACATGCTCGTAACTATATTAACAGTGTAACAACTTAACAACTAATCGTTTGTCTTCTGGACACTGTGTAAAGACGATATTAGAGAGAGCCGCTATACTCGCATCACTGCCTTGTGGGATATTCGAAGCTTGGCTATATAGACTAGCGGTACTCCGTGCTGCGCTTGATTTCATTCATCAGGCACCATCGCATTAATGGACAGCTTTTAGTGATTCCAAAGCAGCTTTTCAGTGCATACATAGCCCAATGCGCCACGGACCCAATGAACAACTGGTCTCTGAGATTCGACAGATATATCATCGCAGCCATGACAGGGGACGCAACATAATATTTCAATGGCTTCCAGGACATTGCAACATCAGCGGGAATGACCACGCCGACGAAGCCGCCCGATCTGCACATGAAAGTGGTCAATGTGTCTTGATTCCGCTTTCGCGAACAGACGCTGCGGCTGTGCCGCGAGTGATGTCCCGTGAGTGTACTTTGCTCCTGTGGGACTCGAAACGTTTTCACCATGTGTCGTTTGCGTTCGTTGTCTCCGGATATGCAGATGAATCTACCGCTTGGGTTACCCCGACGTGAACAGACCATGCTGTACCATCTGTGGTTAGGCGTAGTATTTACGAACTATTATGCCTTCCTTATTAGAATGGCCAACAGCCCCACGTGCGACATATGCAGCTGCAGTGATGAGACGCTCGCACACATTATCTGTGTCTGCCTGCGCTATAGTACCTATAGAGGTAAGTGATGAGCAGAGTGCTGGACCAATTGGACAATCGTCCAGTATCAGAACTAAAAGCTTTAGGTCAGTGCTCCCAAAGAACATCCTCGCAGAAGACCTTATTCGCGCTACTAAGATTCCTGCGGTCTACGGGGCTTCACGATAGACTTTAAGAACGCCGCCCCCTACCGCTCTATAGTGTACGCCGTTCGTGCTCGTCTCTTTCTATCTCTCCCCCCTCCGACTCTCTCTTTTTATCCCCCTACTCTTTCCCCCCGTGCAGGGTAGCCAACCGGAACTACCTCTGGTTAACCTCCCTGCCTTTCTATGCAGGCTTTCTCTCTCTTGGCTTGTGCCAAAATTTAAAAATATGCGAGTGCCACGTAGCGGGACAGAACCAAGGTAATCTTGTTTGCCGTCGTTGGGAGCCAGTCAAACTATTTCTTGTATTTAGCCTAATTACATAATTAGTTATTATTAATTAATTAAGTTCTCAAATGCTGTAATCAGCTCAAGATTTTCTATCAGAAAATTGCAGGCCATCATGAAAAATTCCCGGTCCATGTTTCTGTTGCTTTATATGTGCTACATAATTTTATTTTTCAAGCATTAAAGAAAGATCGAAAAACACGAAAAAGTGTCGCGGCAATAACGTCATAACGTGCACCCAAAGCACGGCACACAAGCGTTCTTATAATGTGCCCCAAAGTGTCGCGGCAATAACGTCATATATAACGTGCACCCAAAGCACGGCACACAAGCGTTCTTATAATGTGCCCCCATCGGAGTGCGGCCGCAGCAATCGGTAATCGAACCCGCGTCCTCGCGCTCGGCAATACAATGCCATAACCACTGAGCCACCGCTGCCGAAAAAAAAAGAAAAAAAAAACAGGCAGGAAGTGGTCATCTATACGTAATTTGTGTACACGATTTCTCTATTCAGAAGCGCGGAGAGCGCGGCAGAGGAAAGAAGTCGCAGAAGGGCAGGCAGAAGAGTGGCAGGGGGTGAAAGTGAGCTGTATAGGCAAAAGGTGCCATTTTGTGGCCGTCGTCGTGCCGACCTTTACCATGCAGCGTGGAAGACGGTGACTAATTAATCAGCCCTCGTGCAATACCGCGCGCCTGCGCGCACGTAGAACAGTGGGGGAGTGCGAGCGGCGTTGGGGGTATACATCGCCGTGCCGCCGCCGTTTGCCGGCACGGCGGCTAATTAAAAGCGCCGCTGCAGCCGCCTCTGCGCACTCGCTGGCGAGAGATCGAACTCGTGCGACGCCGCCCCACCGTCGTCCCGCCCGCATGCGCCTGACCGACGACGTGTGCGGCCCGAGAGAATTAATTATTCCCCATCTCGGGATTTCACCGCGCGCGCGACTCCCGTTGAAAATATCGCTCGCTCGTCCCTGCCGCACAGTTTTCGCCTCGTATTGCTGGGAAGCGCTGATGGCAAACGGAAAATGGGAGTGAAAAGTGACTCGATGCGCGCGTAACCACGTCCGGATACTGCGTAGCAGCGTGCCTGCAGCCCACGCCGAGTTCATGCGTCATAAGCACGGAGACTGCTCCATCGATTCGCCAACGACGGTCGCCTGCAGTCACTCTGTAACGCCGATATGGCCGCGAATTGACCTTTTATGTGGAGGGGTTGGTGTGCGTGCGGTTGTGTGTGCGTGTTAGGGGGGTTCTCGCGCGTTGGGCTTCGAGCGTGAAACGGCCGCGCTAATGCGACGACGAGTGGAATGTAATTTAGGTGCGGTCGGGACGTTCCGTACGATTCACGCGCTCACGTGTCTGTCTGCGGAAGAGCTGTACACGTGCGAAACTCGCAATTTCGCGAATAGCGCAGTTAATTGATTTCAACCGCGGTATATATGTACGGGCGGTTCATTTACGGAAAGAGTAGAAGAGGGTCTAAAGTGGGGTGAATGATGGCCTTACGATTTTTCTATAGGACCAGTTAAGTCAAAACACAGAAGAGAAAATATTGCAAAAATTTTATTGTAGTCTTTGAGGGGGAAAAGATGCCTTCAGTTACGTCGTACGTGGTTTGCGTTAAAACCGAAGACCTTGCTGTAGTGTTTCATATCGACCTTGCACCTCCAACGTAAAGGCATACCCGATGACACACCTCCCCTTATAAATGTTCCCTTTTTGTTGTAGCACAAGTACTACACCACGATTCATATAACTCGATGATTCAGATGCGGCTTTCGATGTATAATAGGTCAGCTGAGGCATAGCGTCTATAGTATATACCACTAACACTACCGCGAGCAACGTGGTCGACACATCGTTTCGCCGTCGTCTAGTGCACACTGTTGGTCCGCGCGCCCGTCGTTCGCACCATGAGTGCCCATTGACAAACGCGTCACAGGATCAACATCGACGATTGCTACATCGGTTGAGGGAGTGCCAGTGTAAAGAGAGAGAGAGAGAGCAAGGAGAGGAAAGGCGGCAGAGAGGTCAACCAGACGAGCGTCCGCTTTGCTACCCTACACTGATGGTAAGTGAATGGGTAACGCGTGCGAATATAGTGCATAGAGTGGCAGTAACTGCGACATTTCAGGCACTCTTGTTTAGCTCACTTTGATACTACCCCCCCCCTCCCCCTCATCTGATCATTACAAGGTTACTCTGTATCTGATAGAGCAAGTGTATACCAGAAAAAAAGAAGATAGAAATAGAGAAGCCCAGCAGAATTCGTTTCGCGTTATAACAAAGCTAAGGAGGGAATGTAGAAAATGCACCGGTACATTACACGGCCGTGGAACGGTACAGGAATATAACGGCTGTCCGCCCACTCTGGCGGCAGCGGCGCGAAGAAGCCTGCACCACACTCGACCGCCCACCTATACGATCAAAGCCGCGGTACGCTTATTCTCAACAGCGGCGCGCCGACTTTCGTAACTGCCGCGCTCTCTGTTTTTGCTTTTGCAGCGCGGCCGAAGGAGACTAAAGCCGGGCTCCTCCGGGAACAGGAGGAGCCAACCGCACGCTCGTATGCGTCCGTGGCCGCTGCTGGCTATGATATACGAGCGCGCAGTCTGCACAACCTTAACCGCGCCGATGTCGTCCGCAGATGTCTTTATGTTGTATTTCTTAGTCTCGTCTAGCCATGTCTTCCCATTACACATTTTTTTTTCTGTTAACGTGTGTGCGTGTGTGTGTGCGTACGTGTGTGTGTGTGTGTGTGTGTGTGTGTGTGTGTGTGTGTGTGTGTGTGTGTGTGTGTGTGTGTGTGTGTGTGTGTGTGTGTGTGTGTGTGTGTGTGTGTGTGTGTGTGTGTGTGTGTGTGTGTGTGTGTGTGTGTGTGTGTGTGTGTGTGTGTGTGTGTGTGTGTGCGTGTGTGTGTGCGTGCGTGCGTGCGGTGCACCCTTAAGTACTTTAATGAGCTTACATGAGGTTACATGAGGCGTTCTAACGCCACGTGCGTCACACGGTGAGAAGAAATAAGGGCACGAGAAACTTTACGATACACTTCGCCTTTGAGAGCGAGATGTAATGGCGAAAGCCTTGGGGAGGCCACGCTTCCTCTGCGTTTAGACAAGCACTTGACAACTCGTCTATGTCATTTACAATGTGTTGACACGATAGTACGATGTGTAGAGATTTCACTCACTTTCAGAATTCTCTCTGGCAAGGTTTTCACGCTTGTTCATCGCACGAGGAATCTCGCTGCACACACAACGAAATTTGCCCTTTCACTGTCGCGCGTAGCTTTACAATGCCATGGCTCTAGCCCTCAGCGAAGCACGTGCTAAGTGGCGTGTCTCACTCAATCGCCGCACGTTCGTCGACCTGCGCTACATGCTCGCACTATATATTCCGTCACTTGATCGGATGTGCCATGTAGTGTCTTGGCTGGCCTCGCAAACCAACGTTAAGTACCTGTATTTTTCCACGTATTTGTATTCGATCGACCACGGACTGAAATTCGTTTGCCACAAGGTTGACTATTCTAGGCAAAGTAAAATTAGGGGTGTGAAGGTTTTCTGTCTAAATTTCGTAAAACTTTCGATCTATTGAATATTACGTTAAGAAACTTTCTAGGGGGAGGGGGGGAGCTCTTTTGTTTTTTGTTTTTTTTTTAATGACTAGCAGACACTCTTGGCGAGGGCTGCCTTTACGCTCGTGTAAATGGCCATCGCCTCTTAAGATGGTGCACTAGCTTCACAAAGACGACAGCCAATTCAAGCTGCACTCGTTCCAAGCTGCACTTATTCGTGTATATGCACTGGAGCGCGACATTACAAACTTCGTTGGTGCGTATTGAGCGGCAACCGCGCGTTCGGAACGCCTTTCGGCCCATTCGCAGCGTATGGTCGCTGAGTACGTTTTACGGCTCGGAATGGCCATCCTGAATTCACGCTTGCATTAAAGAACAGCTGAATGACGACTCTGACTGCTGTCAATTTGCGCATGTGGCTGTACGTATGATCCGCTTCTCCTCTGCGTCTACAATTCTCTGCCGTCTCTACCTGATACTCGCTTGTCCTGCATCCACCTCTACCCTCTGCTGACCGATGTTCGAGTTAAAAAATTATGGGGTTTTACGTGCCAAAACCAGTGCTGATTATGAGGCACGCCGTAGTGGGGGACTACGGAAATTTGGACCACCTGGGGTTCTTTAACGTGCACCTAAATCTAAGTACACGGGTGTTTTCGCATTTCGCCCCCATCGAAATGCGGCCGCCGTGGCCGGGATTCGATCCCGCGACCTCGTGCTCAGCAGCCCAACACCATAGCCACTGAGCAACCACGGCGGGTCGATGTTCGAGTGTCTGCACGCATGCTAGACAGTTGTGCTTCGTTTCTGCTTCAAATCAAAGCTTGCTTAGCATCACTTCCGCACTTTGGCGTCCGTTTCTTCACCTAACCCTCTATCGACTACGCGGGGGCAACACTGATGTCATATAGCCTTGCGCCGGCTAATATAGTGCCTAATCCAGACCACATAGAGTGCACCCTTTCTGCACCCTTCACTCTCACGAATATCTAATCAGCCCCGATCGACTGTGGCGTTTGACTATATATGTTGTGCGCTGCGTGTGTTAATTGGTCAGCACGGACTTTTCGGCAGCAGCAAGAACAGTTGTGTTTCGAAAATAACTGGGAAAAGGTACTCTGAACTACTAAACAATCAGAAAGAGGCAATTGGCGTCATCAGACGTATATAAAATGGGCTGCAGAAGACCCTTTCTCTCTCTGTTGTCTCTCACGGGCGCAAGGGACAATGTTTTCCAGAAAAATATTATGTTTTGAGTACTGGTTGACTTCAGTACTGTAATTACATGTTCCTTAAATCAAATTTAATGCTAATTAGTTAAGTATTTTAAAACTGAGTGATTCTATTGGCGGCTATCGCGAATATTCTGATGTCCGTCGCTGCTACTAAGTTTGGCCAGTAAAAGTTACCATTTATCGTCGCAAAACTACCGGCGCGCGGTATAACCGCGCACGTGTTACGAAAGACGACCGGACTTATCCGCGCGAGTCAGGTATTCACGACAGCTGTATGAGGCGTAAAAGAGAGCAAGGAATTCGCTCGATCTCGATTTGCTATCCGAAGCGTTGCAGACAGTTCCTCCTAAACGACAGCGCTGCGAAGATTAAGCGTACAATACGCATGCCACAGGCGTGCCTCGCACGCTCGGAATTTTGAAACCCATATCTTTATGCTTCGCACGAATGTGAAGCTTTTCTGCCGGCGTCGCGAGCCCCCCTCGGTGCGGACGAAGGGCGCGAGCGGAGCGCGAGGCAGCTGTTGCGATGCAACAATGAAGGAATGACTGACAAGCCGAGAGCGAGCACGTTCCAGCGACGGCGAATTGCCTCGGTGGCGGCGGAGAGGATTGCGCTACGCCCTAGCGAGCTCGGATACTATGGCACGCCGCGCTCCAACCTCCTCTCGCTTCTTCAAGTTGTTCACGACGTCCCGCGGACACGAACCAACTCACGGTGCTCTCTCTTTCTCCCCTTCTAGTGAGACTGTTGCGTCGCGCCCTTTCCTATAATAATCTCCCTCCCCCAGAAAACGTTTCCGCCACCTGCCCGAATACTTTCGCGCATTTTCTTTCCTACCTGTCTTTGCGTGGTCTGGAAGACGGGACTCCCGAGTCTGGAGTATAAGCACGCAGTCCTTCCAATTACCGGATGCCTGATCGCTGAAAGGAACGTGCGTACAATCTCATCGTCTTTCATCGTTGGCAGCCACGCTGAAGCGTTTGGTCTGCGTTGATCTCGTATAATCTGCGCCGTGTCCCTTCTACGCGTGATTAAACTTCGACGAGGGGTGCGTATGTACGCTGATAAACAATGCACGGATGCGGGGCCGCTTGTCCCGTGCTCACGTCCTACGCGTTCACCGGCTGCCTCTGAGGTAGTATGCACGCGACATGCGATATGCCTGACGTTTGTTCGCGCGAGCGTCTGGAATATGAGAAGCTATGCGAGGATGGATTGCGGGTGTATTTACAGAGAAGAATAAGATGAGAGTGACAGGGAGGGGAGCTATGGGATCATCGGCGCATTCTTGAAAGCGCTGCGCTGATCGACGAGCGAACGTGGCGTTGTGGCTCTCCTGCCAGCTGAGACAGCCGGAAGCAGAAAAGGGAGGCCACTGACGGATGCTCTGCCGTAGACTTCCTTACGCGGCTCTCGGAATACGCGCCTCGTTCTCAGATGCTTTTGTTTTTTTCCTATATTCCTATGCTTATAGCCCGATCCACAGCAAATTCTGCGAATGCGGACGAAGTGTCCGAACAACTCGGCGCTCTTAATTTCCATTAGTTGCTATCCAAAGCATTATCAAGGACCTTTCAACATAAAAAAAGAGACTCAGAGAAACCGCAGGCATCCCCGCGATCTATTGTGCGCGTGTGTTTCGCTTACAAGACATTACATGAGCCTCTCTACAATGCCTGAATAAAGCCTTCAGTGTCACTTTGTGTGGACATTCAATAAACACAAACTCGTGCTTCGACTCTTTATGCACTGACACAAAGCTTCGCTGTATGTAGATTCCAACTCGTTGGATCTGCTTCTCTTTATTATTATTATATTATTATTATTATTATTATTATTATTATTATTATTATTATTATTATTATTATTATTATTATTATTTATTATTATTATTATTATTATTTTCTGCGGACCTCACTGCGAGTTCTGAGAGAGAGATGCTCAGGGTATATGACGCAAAAGGGTGTAATCAGTCGCAAACGTGTCGCGATTCGGTGAGCCCCGGACGTTCCAGCTTAAAAAATGCAATGCACACTTTCTATAGCCCGAGAAAGCGCCGCGCCCTGCAATGTTTGACATACTCGTGTTGCATGCATCATCGTGTCGACCTCCTTCGCGTCGAAAGGGACGACAGCAACAGGAGGAGGCTGAACTGAAACCCCGAGAGCAAAACAAAGAGAAAGGGCACGAACCGTCGCGCGGAACTTCAGAAAAGCGACTTCCGCCGTTTGTCACCGCGCGCGCGCGCGGCAGAGCGACGGCAGCTGGCACAAAAGCGGCGCTGCTTTTTTTTTTTTGCGGCTTCTTTCAAAACTCGTCTTCGTGGCTTCTGCTGCACCTACGCAGGAGGAACGCTGCTCAAGCAGAGCGACTGCGGCTCGTGCGAGCCGTGCCCGAAAATAGACTGGCCCAAAAGAAAGAGGAAACAATTTAAAGTGAAGTAACGGACCCGTGCGGGTTGCACGTCTATACGTAGTATATGCGTCCGTGGCTCGTCTTAAGGAGGTCCTTATGTGTGTGTGTGTGTACAGTCTCGTCTGCTGCAGGCGCGAGATTTTCTCGGGCTCGAACTCCCTGAGAGTTGTATTTTGCTCGTGGCCACTGCGTGGAATGTAGCTCGTGCTGTCTTATACAGAAGCGCGCAGCTAGATGAATGGGCCTGCTATAAGCGAAGCGGCCCTCCTAGCTAATTGTTATGAATAGCTCGTGATTAGCTTTCAAGTACCGAGTCACTGCAGTGTTGCTTTACAACTGCGTTCATTACACCTCTTGTGTTCGGCTCCTGCCCGCCTTCTTGCGTTACTTCATGTTGTTTGTGTGCTTTGCTAGCTGTCTCTATGTCATTGCGGGTTTGTTCGCACACCTGTCTGTCTGTCTTTCTCTCTCTTTTTTTTTTTGGGGGGGGGGAGGAGGGGGAGGGGGGAATTGAGGAAAACATCGTAGGGTACCTAAAGATCATGAGCCTGCGGCGAGAGTATGTCACTTAACGACCGTGACAGCCATTCTCCGCCCTTTAAGATCCTCTTAATACGTTCCTTCCCTGCCTCGTTCATGTCTTCAGTTGATTTAGCCATATCTGCCAACCTGTGAATTTTAAAATTCTCAAAATTATGCGATCAGAACAACTAAAGAGAGAGCGAAAGAGGAAGGGAGGGGGTATGTTTGAAAATTTTTTTGTAAAGCGCGTCTCAGGAGACATATTTTCAGGAATACATACTCATTTTCTTAAAGATTATTTGGCAAGCAACACGTATTTCGAGTACAGCAACCTTTCCAGTGACATTGGTGCTGCGGATTTCGCCTGCTTCGGGAACTTGTCTGTATGAACTTTATTCATCATCCAAGAAAGTACCCTTTTGCACCCTTCCACGTGAACATCAGAAGAAGTCCAACGGTTTAGGGCAACGCCACCTTTTTTTGGTGGTGTATTTACGGTGGGGGACCGATGAACGTAACTTGTTTGTGGGTATAATTTATTTTTCCTAAGACCTGACGCAACATTCGTAAAACGTGCCCAAATTCGTAAGGCCTACGAAAAATGACAGAGACCGTGACAGGTATGATTTAGCTTACTTCCCTGCTGTGGCATAGCTTCCATTTTTTCTGGGCTCCTCCTCTGGCGAATGTAGCAGAGGCGAATGTGACCAGTGACGACTGCGGCGAATGCGACGGCCGTAAGGCCAATTGCAGAGCACAAACATATCTCGTGTGGCGTTACATCTGTTACGTCAGCCGCGGTCGACCGGCTTACATATTATTCCAAGCTTCCTGCGGACAAGCACACAGAGTATTTCTTTCTTCTGTACCGGGACCCGTATTCGTAAGAAAGGTCTTATGCCAGAACTGTTGTTGTTGCGACCAGCAGTTCGGTATGCGAGGCCATGGCCAAGAGCCTTCACACCTTATCTACTATTTCTACCGGCTAATTTAGCTGGACAGCGACCTTCGATTCATACCCGTGCACTTGCAGTAACCAAGTAGTTAATTCTTGCGGAAAACAACCGGAAGGGGGGCATGCATCTTGCCCGTTTCTCAAGAGACCTCTGCCACGAAACTTTGCGCCAAAACATTTAGCAGGCACGGGGCCGTCGGCTGCGGGCCCGCGCGTAATCGCAACAACACCGGTCCCGCGCGTGGTAGATAATACGTCGGCGCGCAACGCAGCCGAAGCATAGTTGCACCACATCCATCGTCAGCGCGCGCGGATGCTTCCGACGCGAGTATGGCCGTTGTGTTGCGTGTGCCCTTTGTGCCTCCCCTTTCATCCTTTGACACCGTGGCCCCGCATAAGCAGCGGCAAGCACCGCCACAACAACGCCGGCGGCTGCCTGTTCCGACGCTGTCTGTGTCATGCGCGCGCGCGTCGTCGTGGGCATCCGACGCCGGCATTCCGCGCAGCCGGCGGACCGCGAAGCCACCTCAGAACCGCGCGGAGATCGCTGCGGCCGATCTCTGCTCGCTCTTAGAGGCGGCGCCGGTGGTGACCGCCGCTGCCATGCGCTGACCGCAGAGGCAGGCACGAGAGGAGGTGAGGGACCATTGTCCAGCACATTTCGTCTTGGCTTGGCTGCGTGCTGGCACGCGCAGCGGGACACAATGGCGACCTGCACGCGCGGTGGCGGCCGCCCGGAGGTCACTTATTCTGGGCACTGCGGCTCTCGTTCGCGTTGACGAGGACGGCGCGGAGCGTATGAATGACCCCGCCCCGCCCTGTATTGCCTTGGATGCCTCCCGTGTACACGCCGAGTGTCGACGCCCGGCCACAGTCAGAGGCGCGCAGGGCCGTGCAAGGCGAGTGGCCGGCTGTGTCACGTTATCTGCACAGGGGAGATTAATGCCCGAATCAGCTGCGGTGGCGTGAGAAGAAAGAAAGCATCCTTACAAGAGGGAGCATGACGACCTTTAGGACGAGAGAGTTTCGCTAGTGTCCTGGTGCGGAAAATGTCGGAAGAGGTAATTATGGTTAAGTACGGAGTTTATAGATGGTCAAAGAAATGAATCATTCAGGTCTCGTGGAGGACTTTACGGAGTATCGTTGGACCTCGTCTCTTGACATTTAGAAACCGGCATACGGCGGTCGAACTTATATTCCTGTGTACTGCAAACCTAACTTCATGAAATATAGACAGAACAGCCCAATATTGTAGGAGCCACCATTCGCACCTAACGCGCAACGCTGTGGAAGCAACGAAATAAGTGCAGTGATCAAAATGCATCACTTCACATGTTTAGCTGTCCATTGGTTTAGGCATCCATCCATGAATCAACACGGCGTGGTTCCGGTACCTTGCAGGAACATTGTTTTTCTTCTCTGCCTCTCTCCTCTTTTTACAGCGAAGCTATATGTGAATCGGATCCCGGCATTTCTTCGTCTCCATTCCACGAATTGAAGGGAAAAGTGCCTGTCTGCATTGGAATTACGCATGCAAGACACACCCCAGTATTCGTTTCAATAAAGAAAAGCACAAAACAAGTGTCAAAACCACATGATAGATGATAAGGCGCGTTCCAACAATGCGAAGCACGTAGCGTTCGCCGCATGCGTTTCCCGGGAAGAACGACGGTTGCATAAGCTGCAGTTGCCGGGAAGCGACAATTGTATACTATACGAAGCAGGGAGTGACGTCATTACACTTTCATATGTAAAAGAAGAAGCTGCCTAACAACTGATTTCATTTGTGTTGTGATAGTGCTATGGGAAGGCCACGCATAGTTAGGACTCCCTAAGAGCAGCGTGAACACGATGAGCGGCGAGAGAAGGAGAGAAAGAGAAACGGAGTGAGAAAGGCAGGGAAGTTAACCCGAAAAGAATTCTGGTTTGCTACCCTGCACTGGGGGAAGGGGAAAGGGAAATGAATGGCGGAAAGAGTAGGGGCGAGAAAAAACAATCAAGAAAAAAATAAAAATAAAAAATTAGAGGAGGTTGGAAACGTCTGTGAGAACTATAGTCTGTCAGAAAGTCCACTCGATCGCAACAACTTCCAAGAGTGCCTTGACTGACTTGTTGTGTGACGACTGTATAGGCCGGCGTTCCAGGGCTGTCTGCTCCGAAAGCGGCCGGTCGTCAAGACGCGCTAGCGCGGTCGCGAGTGACTGCCTATGTGCGCTGTATCGGGGAAAATGACAAAGTACGTGTTCCATAGTTTCCTCGTCGCCGCAGTGGTCACACGCAGCACTATCCCCCCATACGATGCAGAAAGCAAACGACTTCGTAAATGCGACACCAAGCCACAATCGGTAAAGTACTGTTGTTTCGGGTCGGGATAGTCCAGGTGGAGGTCGAAGTCGAAGACGAAGACAGGGGTCCAGTCG